>NW_009702935.1:38032-53234 GCF_000703405.1 Apaloderma vittatum | reverse complement strand
GGGCACCGACTCGCCCCTTAGGAGCTGAGGGGCCGCCTTCGTTCTGCAGAATTGGGAGAGGAAGACGGGGAAATGTCCAGGTAACGCCCTGGGAAGGCAGTGAGGGGGATCTCCCTGCCAGGAGCACACAGGTTACTGGGTGGCCCTGGGATCTCCCAGCTGGCAGCCCAGGTTGATCTAAGTAAGCGGCTGTCCCCACGCCAGCTGCTCAGACACAGGGGTTTCTCTTTGCGTGACCCCCTGTGCCAGGAGGGCAGAGAGGGGACTCCTCCGTCCACCAGCGCACTGACACCCACAGCAGACCTGCACGGTCCCAGGAGGAGCCACAGCAGCTGCCTGTGGTGACAGTGATCGCATCCAAGTTGGCGATGGTGGTAATTACAGAAAGCCCAAGCGGGCTGCAGTGGCTCTGCTGGGGTCGGAGGAGGGAGGGCACCTCCTGGTGCCAGAACCTGGCAGCTGGCAGCTGTGAGCCCTGTGCCTGCGCAGGTGTCGCAGGGAGGAGGTTGCTTACAGCTCGTGTGTTGCAGGGGTCTGTTTAGTGGAGGCTTCTGAGGGACAACATGGCTTCTAAACTGAAAACAGGCTTTTCATATAAGGCTGATTCGTGGGGGTTTTGTACTTCAGGGCCTCAGGGGATAGCTGTGGGAGCTGCATGCCAAAAACTCTTTGCATCGGTGAATGGGTAACCTCATACAAATGCATGTGAATGGTACAAACAGGCCTTTTAATGTCTGGCAGAAAATGGTGACAAACCCCTTTATTTCAGCGTGCCGCTGATGCTCCTTCAGATGCCATTGAATTTCTGATTAGCGGTAACTCAGCCTGTAAGTAAGCGTGGGCGTGTGCTTTGCAGAACACTTGAGTGAGAGGAGCATTACCTGGGGAGCGTGTGTCTGAGGGCAAGGCCAGGTCTCTCTGCTGTCCTGCCCACGAGGCTGGGACTTGTCTGCAGCCTGGCGTAATGGCCAGACAGGAGGGGACATCTTGTGTATCAATAAGCCCTTAAGCTATTTACAGGAGCTATTTAGTTACTGAGCAAAGACCTTATTAAACTACTAGATTTTAAAACCCCACTGTGGCATTGCTCCAGGCTGCTGCTCCTGAGTTTCCTCTCTGCAGTCCCCTGCTTCATTTGCTGGTGTGCTGTGACGTCTTCTCACCGCCCTGGGTGCGGGAGCCTTCTGGAGCATCTTGCCTGCATCTCTCCACCTCACTCGTACCAGTTTCAAAATCTTACAGGAAAAGCATTTCTTTTCTGACTTTGTGTTTGTGTCTCAGGTTTTATTTGCTACAGCCCTAAGGCAGCTTGCAGCCTGCTGACTCCTAACAGTCTTCCAGTTAATACACTGATGTTTAAGCAGCGTTGCTGGTCACTTTGTGAGCACTCTCCTCTAGTTCAGCTGTAACTTTCCCAAATGCCCTTCGGCCTGGTAGCAGGAAGCAGAAGAGCCTTCCCTGCATCCGCTGATCTTTTTTTTGGCTGTTAAGTTTCCGGCACCAGAACTTGTCTGATGATGCCTGAGGCAGCAACATCTAATCCGCTGCTCTGCAGTTGCAGAAGAGCTCTGCATCCGTGACTTTCTTTCCGCTGTTGCATCCTGCCAGCTCCAAAGAGCTGATCTGAACTGAGAAACCCCTTTTATTCATGGGAGAAGACATCTGCTTGCTGAAAGTTTGCTTGACACTCTTGGTTTATTTCCTGAACATCCACCCTGAGAGTGCGATTTGTCACCCAGTTTTGATTTAATAAGGGTGCTAAGTCTAATTAGTCACAGCAGTTTGGGTGGCAATTAATGCTGCCTCAAACACAACAGAGAAGAAACACAGCTAATGATTAGCTTTAGTGTGCTTGGCAGGGAGAGAGAGTGGCCAACAGGAGTCACCATTGTAAAGGTAAGTCTTGGGCTTCCTTAGCGCAGTCGAGTTCCAGGTGAGCAAAAGGTTGCACAACAGTTTCAGCCAACAGCAGCAAACCTGGAAGCCCCTCGCAGCAGCCTGCAGAGAGGGTGCTCGCAGGAGAGGCTTGGGCTGCTGCTGCTGCTGCTGCCATCCTCTGTTAGGAGCGTCAGCTTTCTTCTGAGCTCCTCTCGGTTTTCAGGTTCTTTTTGCTTAGCTTTCATAGATATGGGAAATTCATGCCTTGGCTTCTCCAGCGAGAAAAAATAAATTCCCATTTATTATTTAAAGCTTATTCTTGGCTGATGTCTTCTCATTGCGGCAAAATTTTGTGCTGAAATCCCTGTGGCTCAGTGTTGCTGTTCAAAGAGGGTTAGTTGTGGGAG
This sequence comes from Apaloderma vittatum, assembly GCF_000703405.1. Lineage (NCBI taxonomy): Eukaryota > Metazoa > Chordata > Aves > Trogoniformes > Trogonidae > Apaloderma > Apaloderma vittatum. Next base: position 50,949 of record NW_009702935.1, on the reverse strand, counting down.
GGGGGAGAACACAACAAACCCTCCTTAGAAATGATTAATGCCCTTAAGAAACAAGTCAGGGCCCAGCCAGGGCACCAGAAGGTGCAGATGAAGTGCAGTTAATTTGGGTCAGTTAGAAACACTCAGCTGCAGCTGGTATTACTGCTGATTTTACTCTTCCGCTGTTCCCTTTTAGCATTGTAGTGGGTTACCAAGAGTCATTTCGAGTGCTGGGGTTAGGTGCTGAAGCCATCAGGCAGCGAGAGAAGGATCGGGCTGTGTGCTGCTGAACAGGGGCACGGCCTGAGCTGCCAGCGGAGCAAGCTGATGGCCGAAATGTCGGCCTCTCAGGCAGCTGAACCTCGGCTCCGCACGCCCGTGGCTGAGGTCTCAAGTGCCGATGCCGGCAGGCGCGGCAGCAGCAAGCAAAGCCGTCGCGAACTCGGGGGGCTGACACGTGCTGCTGCCAGGACAAGTGAAAACGCGTACCCAGCGAACGTAGCATAATTGCTTCCAGCCATTGAGAGAGCAAGAGACAAATGCTAATATCTAATGCCAGGCAAATAGTTCTGCTGAAGCTATTGGCATGAGTGCCGTGGCTTCTAATTGAGTGGAGATAAGCCCGTGGGCATGAAGCTGGTCTTTTGTCTCCTGCTGTGTGCTGACACTTAAGCCATGTAGGAGTGGCAGAAAGATGTGGAGGTTAAATTGGAGCTTAGAGTGTCCCCTGGAGTCGGACAGTTGCGGCAGAAGGCAAACCTCTCAAAGCTTTATATGGAGCGGTAAAAGGTTCAATTTAGAAAGCTTTCTTAGAGGCATGAGGTTCACTGAGCGTGGGGAAGGGAGAAATGCCCAGTCTAGCAAGCAATAAGGGCCTGTCCTTTGGGTTAAGTAGCCCGTATGTTGCTCTTATTCTGAGGGGACGTGTAATTTCATAACAGGAGTCTGGAGTTATTCCAGGTTTGGCTGAAGGCTTCAGGCTGTACCACAGCAGCACAAGGAACACAAAGTGAGCTGCTGTCCTTGAGTGTGCCCGACTACGTGTAGCACTGGCCCTGCCAGCAGAGCTGATCTGCTCTGCTCCTGGCGGTCTGCTGTTTTTAGTGGGAGCAGCAGCCGGCTCCAGCTGCCATCTTCACCAGGCACCACGAGTGGTCTGTGCTGACCCAGGCTGTGTTCCCCATCGATGGAAGTGTTAATATTGCATGCCAAGGAGGGGAATATCAGCTGTAAAATGCTGCCTTGGTAAGTGTCAGGGGTGCAAAAATAAGTGCTAAGTTGCAGGGGGCTGCTGTGAAATGGGGATGTTCCCTGGTGAAATGGGGATGGGTTAGCATGCTGGCTACTGCAGATCAGCTGCTCAGCTGTATTAAGCCATTAGGAAATAGCTTTGAAATTGCTATTAAAAGCCTTTTCAAAATTACTTGGAACTTCTTTGGAGTGACTGAAAAATTGTGTGCAGTGCTGGGTTTAGATTCTCTGCTCAGCTTAGGCCTTGGCTGGTCACGCTTTCAAGCTGTACTTCTGGAGGAGCGAGCAAAGGACTGTCTGGGTGGGAAGGTGCGTATGCTGATGGCCAAGAAGCTCGGTGAGAAAATGGACCCAGCCGAGAGTATAACAAGCATTCTGAGGATGTCTTGGATTGCTGTTTGCTGTATCTTCTTCTACAAGAATAAACAGACATGTGATAAAAATAAAATACTGCTTCATGCAGCCTAGCAACAATGTTAAATTCTCCTGCAGCATGAGCAAGTGTGCAGTGACAGAGTGCAGGTAGTGCTGGCCGGGCGCGCATAGTAAGGGTGTTTTGCCTCCCAAGCCACAGAGAGAAGGGAGGTTTCTGCGAAGGAGTGAATTTTGAGCGCTCTCTGTTTGCTGGAAGCCCTTTTGTCCTGGTTTGTGTTGTAGCATTGACACAGGTTCAGAATTGGAGTGAAGTAGCACAGGAGCTGCCCTTCCTTGTGGATTGGGGCGTGCCAGGGCTTGCAGTATGGGTCTGGCACCTTATGGCTGCTCCTGGAGCCTGATCCCACACCCTGCAGGTGGCCCCATGGTCCAGCCTTCCCCTGTGCTGCCTCTGCTCTTGTCAGGTCCACTCTCAATTCTCTTTGCTGGCTTGCTGGAAAACTCTTTTGTTTCTCATCTGGTTGCTCCTCTGCCAGGATAGCAAGTGCGTTGGTTTGGTGGTGGAGCAGCACGTGGGGAGGCTGGTGCTGGTGCAGAACCGCTGGGGAGGGAGCCAGCCCTGGTGGCTCAAGTACTGTCAAACCTTCCACGGTAGCGTGGAGATGAGAATGATTGTGGAGCTCAGAGTTGACTGTAGGGTGTCAATCAAATGATGAGATGTTCTGGTAGCAAATCCCCAGTTGCTGGAAACTGAGCTTTGGCGATTGTGTTTTGCTGTTAAGACTTTCTCCTTCTATCTACATTAAATCTATTCGTAAAATCCAGGTGCTTGTGACCCCTGGCAGAGTTTGTCTCGCTCCGGAACAGAAGGTGGTGATGGTGCAGAGTGCGGTACAGGCCATCTCCTGCGCTGGAGCCTGCATCGTTATTTGTCATCTGCTGCCGGTTTGATGGAGCTTTCAATGGGCATGAGAGCTTAATCGTAATACTTGCACAGATCCTGAATAAGTGCTTAGGCTAAAAATAAGGTTTTATTTTGGAGAGTAAGCAGCTGGTAGTGCTCTGCAGCTGAGGCTGCGTTTCTTGACACATGCAAGAAACTGAAAGAATGAAGCATTTTTCTCCGGGCTCTCGCAACGACAGAGATGCTATCGTGTCAGAGCTGCTAATGCTGTGCAATGAGATTTTATTCTTGAGACTAAATTACACAGTCAGGGGAATTATAACCATTTCTAGTTACTGTAGCTAGAGACTTGAAGTTTTAACTGTGAATTCTGCAATCATTCACAGTTCAGAACGATTAAAGTAGAAATATGCTAATGATCTTTATCCTCTGTTTTTGCTTGGCTGTGAAGAGATGTTGTTCTCACTTTTACTCTTGATTAAAAATAATTAGGCTTCTTGAAATCAGATAGAATTTGCCTTAGTGAGCTGGATGCCCGTGTATAGGCAATATTGGTGGTCTGGGCCTATCGCTCCTGCAGCTGCAATAGTGGCTGGGCAGAGGGGCACCAGTGGGCGCAGGTATGGTCCTGGTGGGTGTGCTTTGGGTTGGAGATGTTAAACTGTTCCAGGGTTGTACAGCCTGCAGGCTGTCTTGCTCAGAAGTGCTGATAGATGCATAAGTTTCCAGCTTCCCCAGGGGGCTGCAGCATCTGCCAGGTCATTTGCACCCCTGCTTCTAGTGCTGCTCTTGCCGTGAGCATTTCCCTGTGTTGCACAAGTGATCACCTGCTGTCGTCTTGCAGTTTTACTGATCAGGTTTGTGATTTTTTGGGCTGCCTGCTGTCTGGTTTTTGAATGCTCTTCATCATGAGAAGGCGGCTAGACTTCCTTCCCTGGTTTACATCTGGAAGATGATCAGCTTCTCGTTGCGAAGGGAAGAACTGCCAGGTTTGAATTGGGAGCATCTGTTCAAAATAGCTGGTGAGGTGCTGATGCTGGAGGACAGCAAGTGCGGACACCCTTCTCATCGCATTTGCAGGAAAAAGTCTTAAGTAATGACTGAATTGTGTATATTTACTGAGCAAGTTGCTTCTGTGATTAGCACGGGGGAATCTGCTGCCAGCTCGATATAGGACTCTACTTTCTTCGCCAGACCTTGCTCACCTGCCCGTAAGTGGCGATATGGGCAAGAGGTCCCACAGGAGGGTTGTGGTGCAGCTGAATTTCTCATTAACGTTGAAATTTAGTTGATCCACACTTAAGATGGTCAACACTGCTGTCAACCCACGGGAATGTAAGCTGTTGAGGACCGCCCAGCAGCGTAGGTACGTCTCTCTAAAATAACCATGCTAACATCAAGTCAAGCTGGTGGATGTGCTGCACGACAGGTGTGCTGAAAGGTGTCCCGCCTTTGGCTGTCACTGTTCTTTGATCCTTCAGAAGATCAATCTTATGTTGTCCTCAGCCTCAGCTGCTCTTTCTGAGCTAAAGCAGGTTGGCAGATGTCTTTGAACATGAAGTTTGAACATTTCTGGACTTGCCAAGCTGCACTTGCTCTGTGCTAGCGTTTGTGCACCACTTCTCATGATCCCACTCTCGTGTTTCCTTCCAGGATTTCCAGCATCCCATCAGGTGAACTCTTAGCAGGAAAAAAAAACCCAAACAACAAACAGCCAACAGAGGAGAGACTTGTATGAAAACCAGTAGACCAGAAAGTTCATGAAAATTGATTTATTTTATTTTTTTGCGGTTGTTGCTCAATGTGAAGTGCAGAGGGAGCAAGACACTGAAGAGCAGGAAGGAATTCATGTTGCTTGTCCTTGGAGAAAAATGTGCTGGTGTTAGTGATGATGGGGAAAACAATGTGAAGAGTCCTAATCCTTGCAAGAGAAGAGTAACATCTGTGCTCAGAGCAGCTTATACACTAGGAAAGGCTTTGACAAAAGCAGGCTGTATAATGGTCACTGACTGACCTAAGAAGATCCCTTGCAAGGTCTGGAGTGTATTAATGCCGTGGGGAAGGTCAAATCCCCTGCTGTAAAATGGGTATTTACATCTGTCAGTGGCTGAAACATGGGAAAACAGCTGAACCTGTCTGCTGAGGTCATTGTTAGGAGAGCTCTGGTTCTGGAACAGAGGCAGCCTCCTCTTTTTCTTCCCTTACTTGTGTAGCTCTGTGCTGCGCTCAGCAGCTGGCCCAGCCCTAGCCCTCCACAAGCTTGGATGTGCATAAAAACAAACAGAATTTTTAAGCGCATCACAGCTTCACTCCCTCATGAAGGATTTAAACTTTATCACTCCCAGACAGGATTATGTATTCAGCATATGAGACGTCAGTCTGGGCACTGGAAAAAGGATAAATTCCTGATGGGCTTTGTAAGGAGGGAAGTACAGGCAGCCTTAGCGTGCGACTATAGCATTAGATAATCCACAAGAAGACTAGACTTCATGGATGCTGACATCCTACGTGGACAATGCTATAACCAAAATTTCACAAGGTGCAGGTTCTAAGAGAGCTTTGTGTACAGTTGGCTCAATTTATTTCACTGAAGAGGGAGGTGTGGACTTGCAAGGGCTGTGAGGGCTGGAATCAGTTTTTACTTATTTTGTTTGATTTATTATATTTTTATTTTGACATGTAAAGCTGCAAAATGTTTGTTGTATTTAAAGGAAAAATTCTTATTTAAAATGACAGTCTGTTTGGGTCCACTGGAAATTCTTTCTGTGGACCCTGATCACCCTCGTTGCTTCTGATCTTGAGGGGCAGCAGGAGTTGTGGTGGGTCCCGCTCCCGCTTCTGGAGAAGCGTTGCTTCCCTTCCCCAGCCAGTGGCTCACGAATAAAGTTTTGACCTTTACAGCAGGGCTTTGTCAAGCCTAGTTTGTCTTGGCTTTTATCACATGGCAAAACCTTCGATTTTAAAAAAAGGGTTTTGAAGCTTGTCACGTGCAAAGTGGAACAGAAGATGCAGTTTGTGACTGCATCTGTTTCTCTGTGCTCCCCTTCGCCCCGCATCGCTTTCTTACCCTGGGGCTGCTGAGCACTATTCCGGGCAAAGCTCCGTCAACGCTGACAGAGAAATAGAGTTGTCCCAAAGACAAGACCCACCACTTTGCAGCAGGAAGGGAGGATTAGTGTCGTTTCAGCTCTCGCCCTGCGATGTAGAGCTGTTTGCTTCCCTTGCAAGGGAACAAAGCACTAATCCTTGTCCCCTTTTAGCATAAGACTTAAGCAAGAAGGGGAAGTGAAATTTTAGCAGCGTGGGCTTTTTAGAATGAGGTGGGAAGTTCAAGGGTTTGTTTTTCCTGGTTTTTTGTTTGCCTGTTGAAGTTATTTAGAATTTGTCGCTCCCTTCCTCCCTGGAAGCTGCTTACTTCTTGGTTACCACATTGTGAAGCCTGTGTCCTTCCTCCTGTCCATCTGGTGCTGCTAAAGGAGCAGCATCACCCAGCTGCCAGCATAGTGAGCCCCTCCCTCTGGCTCAGACTGCACTTCCTGCTAGTGGGATGTGCTTTTGGATAGGTGTCTGTCTTTGCTGTCATGCCAATGGGGTCCCATGTACACCCCTTCATCCCTCTTTCCTGCTCAGGCTGGGGTGATGCGTGTGAAAAAAATCTGCAAGATTGGTTGAGTTTTGTGCCTGTGATCCGGAAATGCCATCAGCATGTTCAGCTGCTTGAGAGGTTTAATCTGAAAATAAAAAATAAAAGGGAATCAAGCTGTCAGAGTAAGCATGCTGGATAATTCCAGGCTGTGGGTTGTTTCTTGCTAAATCACTGGTTCCAAGTTCAGATTAGATCTCTTCTAAATAATAGCTATTAATTATTTCTTGGTTTTATTCTAACACAAGTGGGGGCAGTGGCTTGTATGGAAATCTGAGGGCAAGCCCCAGCTCCAAACCTTCTGTGTATTAAACTAAAAACAAAGGCATGAGGGAGAAGATGAGGCAAGAGCTGCAAAAATAGACACTCACCCACGAGGAGGAGGGGAATCACCTGGAAGCTGGGATGATGTCTTGATGAAAAGGTCTTGAACGCCTGTCTGTGGGGTTTGTGCCCAGGGTGATACCGGCACAGCTGCTCGTTTGGGGTGTCACCTCCCATTGTTCCTGCTCCAGCCCCATGGCCCTTGAGCTTGCTGGCTGGGAGGCTGAGCTCAGCCTCTGAGTTGCATTTTCCTTCTCTGGAGATGGGGAGAAAGCCTTGATGTCACCACACGGGTGACTTTCACCCGCTTGCATGTGGAAGGTGGAAACGGTGGATGGGTTTTCAGGGTGGAGGGCTCTCTGTAAGCCGGGTTCAGCACGGTGTCTGTGTGCTGTGAGGGCTGCGTGGAGAATCGTGGCAGCTCCTGTGAAAGCCAGATGGCTGCCTGAAGAGATCAAGTTGGAGCTCCTCACCAGACAGACAAATGCAAACCTCCGTGGCCTCTCAGTCAGACGTGGTGACATTTCCTTTTGGGGAAAACTTGGTGAAATCTGCATTTTTCCAGGCTGCTTGTAGATACCCTTTTCGCCTCTCCTCCCAAGGAAAGGATGTGTGTTTGCAGGGGGATGGAGGGAGTGCCGTGGGTTGCTGTGCCCAGGTCATAAATTGCACCCGAGTGATACGCAGAAGGCAGGTCGTGGTCCCTCTCCCTTCATGCCCAGGTTTGGTTGTCCCTGAACAGTACCTGGGGGGAAGCTCGAGTATTACGGAAGCCCATTTTTTTCAGCATGTAAAAAGAATAACTGCGTGAAAACCCATTATCGCAAGTAAGAATGACATAAAAATTTATTGCCTACTTAATGCAGAAGCGTAAGGATTTCCCTGAGCTTGCCCAAATCATTGTGTTTGTAGCTGAAGACTTCTTCCATCTGACATCAAAAAACTATGTCCCTTGAAGTGCTGGGTTCTAAGTAATGAAGTTTTTGTCTGCCCCAGAATGACCTTTAATGACTTAAACTGAAAAATACATCCTCTATAATCTGTTTTTTGAATTAAATTCATGTTTGCTTTCCATTAGCTTCATGACGAGAGATAACAGCAGTATTGAAATAATTGTGCAGTTCTTATAAAGCAGCCTGTATGGTACAAATTTTTTACATCAGAGGTGGAAAGAAACCCCTCCAGCATCCAGTTTTGGGAAGCATCATCTTGTCTGTGGTTCTGGGCTTTGAAGCATTGCCCAGCTATATGGGCTGACACCTGAGACATTTACGTGCATGAACACATGTGAACAGGCTGTATTCTTGAACTCTCATTCAGAATCTTAAGATTTCAAGATGGTATTGAGCTCTGGCACTTCAAAAGCTTTTAAATGCTAATATGCTAATAATGGCTGAGAAAAAAAGCTCTTCCAACAGAACCACTGTAGGTAACGTGAGGTCCTGTGTGACTCTTCATGTGTGGAAAACCACCCAAACCTCTCATAGCTGGGCCGTGAGGTGTTACAAGCAGCAAAGGGTGATCAGCCTCAACCTGGAGGAGTTTAGAGGGGGAAAAAAGTGTTGGGAGGGAAGAGAGACAGCATGCATATGGGTTACGCTAACCACAAAGTTTGAGAGTTGCTGTAGGCCCTCACTTGCTGTCAGGCAGCTTCCACCACCTCCTCCCTCCCGTGGTGTCATTGGAGGGGTCCTGCTCCAGACCCCCTCTGTGAAGGGGCCACTGGCTGGGTCGGGTGCAGGTGAGCCGAGTCCCGGCCATCTCCTTTCCGGGGAGATTTGCCCCACGGGAGACGGGCTGGGAGGATTCTCTGCAATACAGCAACTCGCTCTGGCTGACGCTGCGGAGCGAGGTGGGTGCTGACGGGTGGATGTGGCACAGGAAGAGGTGGACGCAAGAAACCAGAACTGTAACCAGGCGAGTAAGCCGGGAGAAAGTTTTGTGAACAGTCCACCAAATGAAGAATTTTTTGTTCGCTGCCTTGGGAAGTGAGGAAAACAGGATTATGGCAGCTCTGCTGTCTGTAGCACAATGTCCTAAGAGGACATTCTCCTGTTCCCATTTCATTGTGTCTTCTTGGGAGCCTGTGCTGCTCTAAGCTGTGAAAGGAGATGGGATTATAACTTGCAGCTAGAGCAGTAGGCTGGTTTTTTCCCTGCAGATTGTGAGACACTAACGAATTGCTTTTCTTCCATGACTCCGCTGTTACTCCCTTATAGGTGAAATGTCAGCAAATCCAGCTGAACCCTTTTATCTTTCTTTTTAAAGGTAAAAAAGCCCACTGACCAAACCCCCTGAAACTGGAGATAACGGCAAGTTAGCCTCATTCCTCCGATAAACATAGCTAAACTTGCAATTCTCGAGGTACTTTTGTAGGTCAATGGAAACTGCCTAAGTTTTGCAGCACAGAAAACACGTGTGCTGTCCGCTCCCACTGTCTGCCAGTCAAAAAGCAACTCAGGAGGCTGCGGGGCCTTTAGTTCACAATTTTCTGGTCTTTTTTTGGTTTGTGCTCTGTCTTTACAATCACGTGTGTAACAGTTGTGGTTGTAAGACAGTGGTATAGATCTCAGTGGTTTATTTTGGGGAGAGAGTTAACATTAGCTTTAACATCGTCCCAGTAAAGCTCAGTTGCGTTGACTCCCTGGATTTGGTGTCTGGGTGCTGATTGCTTCAGCAGAAACACCTACTTTACCAGCAATAAATGTGCTTGTGGGAGCAGCTCCTAGCTAACATGCACGTTGGCATACTTGGGTATTTTGTCTATGGCCAGTTAGTATGGTCTAGCTTTTGACAGCACAGTCCATGGGGAGTGTTTCAGCCCCTCTGATACCCCCTCCCTTGCTGCCCTGCACCTGCACCCTCAACAGTCTTTAAATGGCTTTGCTGTAACTAGCTGGCACTCCTAACCTCATGTGATTTTTGTCCATAGCACTAGTAAGCCAAAAGCAAGAGTAGCATCTCCACTTGATAACACTACTCTCAATGTCTTGAAATATGTCGCTAGCAGAATCCGTGGCAGGCGAGCGATGGAGATGTCTGGGTTTTTTTCAGATGTTGATGTTCCTTCTTGTCTTAGCTCTACAGTTGCCCACCTGAAAGCAAATGAGCATTTGAGGGTTATCTTTTACTGGGAACCTGGCTGTCATGCTCCTTGTTTAAATCCCTTAATGAGTATTTTGTACCCAGGTTAAAGTCGTGAAGGCGGCTGGTAGCCACAGGGAGGCTGCTGGGACTGGACATGCTGTTCTTCCTGGACGTGAGACTTGTTTGGGATTCCTGTGCTGGGAAGTACCTGCCCAGCACAGGGGAACTGTGTTTCCTCTGCACCCGTGGGAGCTGCTCTGAACGGCCTGAAAGTGTCAGGGAGAAGGTGATTGGGTGCCCTGGGGTTGTCTAGTACTAGTATTTCAAATACCTGTGCCTGTGACTCAGGGGGTACTGTGGACAGAGAGATCCATATTACAGGAACATTATATAGAAATGAGATTTTTTGGGGGGTGCCTGCTTTAGAGAAACTTGCTAAGTGAGCTTGCTCTCATGAGTCCCTGGCGTTTAACACCATTTGCAGTTCTCAAGGATCTTGGTATACCTGATGTGTCTGGGAGTTATATGAAGGGATGGTGATAAAAGAACTGCTTGTAAGTGATCCCTCCACCTTGGAACGAGCTTTGCTTCGTGGGAGTGTGGAGCTGCTCCCTTTGAGCAGAGGGACAGCACAAACCCAGCCTTTCTGGTTGCTGTTACTCTGCAGCTGCTTGGAGCAATTCTACTCCTGGTAAGAAATATTTGGGGTTTTTCCATGTGATGGTTTGGGGGTCATTTTATTTCAGAACTGATCACAGATACGATCTCTTCACATCACTCTGATAAACTGCGTTTCAGGTAGGATGCACAATTAACTTGAAGAGAAATGCTCACAGTAGAGGAAAGCACTGGGTTTTCCATATGAGTTGATATGGTTTCTGATCCAGCGCTGCTGGATTTCTTTCTATTTTGGGCTGTGCGGGGGAAACTGCCTCCCTTTATGGCAGAAGAGGCAGTGTTCGCCGTGTGCGCAATGTCCAGGACACAGGAAGATTATTTTCTAGCCAGTCTGTTAGTTGGTCCTGCCTTTGATCTTTCCTACTGGAATTGTCTTTGTTCAGGAAGAACTTTCCAAGGTGTCTCTCAGGTTTACTCATGCAAGGCAGGTTTTCATCTTGGCCACGACAGCTTTGCAGGAAGGAGCACTGGCTGCGCTGGCCCTGGCAGCTCTGATCCCCGTGCCGGTAAAAAGGTCCCAGGGATTTGTGTCTGGTTTACAATTTTGCACATTTTACATCTGTCCAGGAATAAAACTAGCGGATGCCTTCCCTGTGTTTGCCCCCTGAGGATGGAAGCTCTTTTTCCTCATTAGTGGCTGTAATAAAGCACACGTGGCCGTTCGTAGAGCAGATGCCAGAAAGCGACACTTGTTCTCTGTGTGGCAGACTCGAACCGTTCGTGCCCAAGCCGGCAGGTTCTCTGCTCCCTGTCCGCCCTCCTCACCCCTTCTCCTTCACGCCTGACCTCCTGCTGCCGCCTCTGCTTTCCTGTGTTTGCTGGGGCTGAGGTGGCAGATCAATTTTCTTTTTCAGTCTCTTCACTCCCGTTAAGTCAGTAAGAGACACTTCACAGTTTCTCTGTTGTTTTGAGTTTGGGCAACACAGTAATTATACCCAAAATGCTTCAGAGCTGCAGTGTGCTGCTTTTTGACCCTGGTCAGAAGATTGGTCATGGGAATGGGAGGATTTTGGAAGAAAAGCTAATAAATCTTAAATTTCTTTGCAAGATGAATCACCAGGGATTACCTTTTTCTCAAACACGTAAGTGCACGCTGTTAAATCAGTGCCAGTCTGTGGCATGCGGGCGGAAAGTCCCTTTCAGTTAACACGTGTGTACATGCTCATCAGGTGAATTGCCAACTTGCTTGAAATTTTTCCTGCTTGACCCCTCTTTGATCCTCATGCTGGAAATGTACTCCAGGGTGGGGGTGAGTGGGAAGGGAGAGTTCTCTCGAACATGGCAAAAATCTGAATTTCTCAGTCCTGCCTCTCCTATGACTGTCACTTTTCCAGCATTTTGTTACAGTTTCTTCTATGGAAATAGGTTTTGGGGAAAAACTGAGCTTTCTTCCTCGAATGCCAGAAGAGAAGCCAGAATCTTCATGGTTTCCTTGGTTCATGTCTTCCTCTGGGCTTTGCCCTTGTCCCTTGTCCTGGCAGACCCTGGCAAACCTGATTAACTGCAAAGAGTGTTTCTGCAGCTGGGTCTTCAGCCTACATCCATGCTTTTGCCCATTCATTTAAAGCAAAGGTGGGCTGAGAGTAGCACCTTATAGTTTATCCAGTACTCTGAGAAGTTAGAAATTAGTTGCATTTTTAATCATACTTGATATAGGGGCTTTCTTATGCACCTGTGCTAACTGCATGCAAGCATCTAGGAGCTTTACTGAATCTCAGCAAGCAAAGGGCATCTGTAGGATTTTTTTGGGCTACCAAACTGGAGACTGTGCAAAGACCAGCACAAAACCTTGTGCTGGGCTTTTTTTTAAATCTTTTTTTTTTTTTTTTAAACTTTTAATGCCAATATGTCAAAAGTCCTAGAACAACTGCTAGCACTTCACTACAGCATCTTTCCTTCCATCTTGATGTATCCTGGTCCATAATCCTGAGCTTTCATCAAAGCAGAAGCCATCTGCAGTTTTCTTTTGCTGATGCTGTCTTGGGTTGACAGTGGCATCTCCAAAGGATGCTAAACAGGTAATCCTAAAGAGAGGGGCAGCTCTGGTGTCTGGCAGCTGTTCACCTGGGCCAGGCTGAGCCCCAGGAGTCCTTTGAAGCATTGAGAGCAGTAAGAATTAAGGCAGCAGAGAGCGGCAAGACACGTAAGTATGTGTTGACTGCTTTGTTTTAAAAACTTCTGTCTCTGCTTTTATCCTCTTAGAGTGTTTTGGCTTAAGAGATGTGTTCTGGTTACTGGAGAGAGCTGAATTACGGAGGGAAGGAATCGGTGGCCAATTCTGATCATCGTGGCCAGTAAACAGGGTCTGAGCATGGCTGGAGAGACCCAGGATGAAGCATTTTCCACCTTGGGAAGTACGAGTGTGCAGTGGTGGGTTGCATGCATTTCATTGTTCCTCAGCGTGTCTCTGCCCCCGTCTCTCTGGCTCTGAAGCTGCCTGTTCCTGGGAGAGAAATCAGTTGAAGTTTGGTTGCTGTGCATCCTCTGCTGCCTTCAGGGCTTTGGATATTCCAAATGCCCCTCGTGCCTGTACTGTCCCTGGTTAGCGTATGTCTTTTGCTGGGAACCCTGGCTTCTGCTTTGGTGTGATTTGCACCACTTAAGCCCTTTCCCCAGCTCTCCTTTCTCTTCATTTCTCATTTGTGCAGGCTGTCCGCTCGAGTGGCTGCTGTCAGC
>NW_009702935.1:24099-37994 GCF_000703405.1 Apaloderma vittatum | reverse complement strand
CAGGAATTCCTGATCTGTTTCTGGGCTGCCTCTTTGTCAGAAGAGCTCAGCCATGTCTTTGTTTGCTCGCTAGCGAGTCAGAGATGCTGCAGGTTTGTTTGGAGCTTTTCTCATCTTACTTGCTCAGGAACCAGGACAGTTGCCTGTTGTTTCACTCGTGTTTTTATCGTGCATTTTTAAGTGCCGCGAGGCACAATATCTTCATGCTGACAAGAATGAGTTAATGCCTATCTGTTAGCCAAGAGCCTGAGGACTATGAATTCTGGACTGAGGACTACGAATTCCGGACTGCAGCTGCAAAAAGGGAAAGAGAAAGGAGCTGAATTTCCCACTTGATACAAAAACCAGAACTCAGCCCATTTGTCTGAGCTGCGTGGTTCAGAAGGGAGAACTCTTATCTGGTACATCACTGCTGCGGACAAAGGCTGGTTGATTTTTGTAAATTGCTGTCGCGATCATTTAAATCTGGAAGGAGTACAGCGTGCAGACAGTCTGGCGGTGACTGGGAACGAAAGGCATGTGACCGAAGAGGTGGCGTGGCGTTCCTCTCTGATTTGAGTAACAAAGAACCAGCCTGTGCCTGTGTGTGCCAGCGGGATAAATATCCTAATTTCAGCAGTGGTCCGTGTCAGTGCAGCTGTGTGGAAAACTGAGCTGTCACTGGAGACAAAACTTGGTCTGTCTTTTGTTGTTGTATTGTGAGAGCCAGAGCAGTGACATGAGGGTGAAAATCATCAGCCCTGCCCAGGCACCCCTGTGGCCGCAAAAGCAGCCTCAGAATTGAGGGCACTGATTCCTGCATGTGTGGAAAAGCAAATGCCTTTCATCACTAAAACCTGGGGAGGCAGGAGTAAAAAAAAAACAATAAAGCCATATTTTCTTGGATCAGCCCCCCGTGGAGGCAAAGAAAAGCCTGCCATACATTAATGGACCACTTTCATAAATGTGGGAGTCTCAAACGTGCAGGATGGCTCAGCCTGTCTGCGCTGATGTAGCTGTCAGTCTGTTTGTCTAGAAAATGCTTTGCCAAAAGGTATGATTATTCTAGACTGTTGAGCAAGTTCTTCTGTGTGAGTTATTTAAACAACGCTGCTGGTACGTGCGGAAGGACTCAAACCAAAAGAGAGAGGGGAGCTGCATTTTTCCATAGCCCGGGGAGGGCAGGTCATGCTGCCTGCGCAGAAGGACACTGGTGGTGTTTTCGTAAACACTCGAGTCTCTCATCGGCCCATACGTGGGGAAGCAGAGGCATGAGACGCGTCCTGTGCGCCTGTGCTCTCTTTGGGGAGGCTGCTCGTGGGCAGGAAGATGGGAGCAGTGGGAGCCGCAGGGCTGGATGTGTTCCTGCCTGTGCATGGCCCAGCCCCGTGTTGGCTCACTTGGGTACGCACCAGGCATCATGGAAGGATGTTTCTTAAAAGCCCAGCTTCAGCCCTGGGAACGGCATCCTTCCGTGCCTGCCACAGGAGAGAGGGGCACACAAAGCACCCCAGAGCAATGCTGAGATCTGGCTCTGTCCCTCCTTGTGGGGGGAGCCCCCTCCTGCAGCTTTGGGCAGGAGGAAATTGGCAGCAGGCTCTGGGGAAACCCTTTGTTTGCTCATGTTATTAGCAAGGAGAGAGGAAGTAATGATTTATTGATGCTTCTGTGATTCTCCTACACTGGGCTATGAAGGAAGAAATTCTATTTCCCAGCTGATATTCATGGCTGTAATTGAGCTGTAACTTGTTCCTTCAGGGCAGCTCACCTGCAGGGTTCCAACGACGCCCCCAGTTCTGGTGCGGTGCCCCACCAGCCAGTCTGGCCCGTGATCATCAAGGATCACTGCCCTGCTCTTCCCCAACCCCACGGTGTCACCAGGCTGGTTGTGACAGGCTGCTTGTAGAGCCCAGCATTTCTCCGCTGCAGTGTTTTGTTGGGTTAAACCAGAAATACCTGATAGAGGAGGCAGCAGCCACTCCTTTCTGGAGTGAGATGCCATGTGAATGTGAATTGATATGTCTCCAAAATACCCCTCTATTTTCATGGTACGTGTCCTGGTGACACTTCTGGGTTGCAGGCCCGTAGCTGTGACACCCCACACCGACCAAGGAGACCCCTGCCCTCACCCTGTAAGGGCAGGCACCTATGGTCAGTACCTTCCACCCTGTGCCCACCATCTTCTCCTTTCAGAAGATGCTGCTGTGGCTGTGCCACTGGTAACTGGTGAAGGATATAGTTAACAGCCAGCGTGCTGTCACGGTTTCTCGGGGCTCTGCCAGCCCCTACTCATGTGGTTACCAGCACAGCTTCAGTAAATCCAGCTGAATTCCTGGGCTTTACTTGGTGCCTCTCCTCTGACAGCACGCTGCACAGCGATGCCCTTTTCATGTGCTCCCTTGCTTCCGTGTGAGCCTTAGCTTAGCCCGGGATGAGCAGGGTTTCATCTCTGTATCCTGGAGCACAGGAGGGGCAGGATCGCAGCGCAGGGGCGAGAGCAGACTTCTGAGCTCCCATCCCTCCTGCCTGAGCTCAGAGGCTCTGCTCCATCACCTCGGTGCCGGTTTGTGACCTCTGTTTTGCAGATCGTGAAGCCGTACGTGGTGAGCACCGCCCGTGAGAAGGTGTGGGCGTGCGCTGCCGGGCTGTCTCGCTCAGCATCGCTGCCCACCTGCCTCCCTGCTGCCAGCGTCCTCGTCCTTGGGAGCAGGCACTGGGTGCAGGTGGGAGTGCTGCTGAGCGACTGGGGTCCCTAAACTGCTGCAAGGCATGTGCATCGTCCTGATTTGCCCTCAGCAGGTAACCCCTTGAGCCCTAGGGAGAAGGAGGTTGTAGGTTACACGTTGGCAAACCTGACCTTCGCTCCTGCTCCTTTTAACTGCAACGTGCTTTTTTGTCCATCCCCTTCAAAGCAGGCGATGCCATTTGGGTTGACCTGAGGAGTGTGCAAATTCCTTCTATTCACATGATTTAACCAGGGTACTGATTTCTGATTTTTAAGTTTACAACTGTAGTGCCTGGGATCCCCAGCGCTGGGTGTCCTGCAAACCCTGAATGCAGGGCAGCCCCTGTGCTGAAGACCCTGCTGCCTGCCTGCCTCAGCTGAGCATGGGAGAAGAAAATTATTTACGAGCAGCATCAACAATGTCATAAGGTGCAAGTGGCAAGTTAATGCTGCTTTTTAATTCCAGCTCTTTTGACAGGGCCCTGTTAATAGAGGGTTGAGGAGCAGAAACAAAGGGGAGAGCGCAGCAGCTGAAAGCCGGCTGTCATGGCACTACTGCATTAGTGTGAAAATGCTGTGTTTTATCAGAAAAGACATAACAAATGACACCGCACGGCAGCTCCAGCCTCTGGATTCCTGTGAGCTGTGGACGATGAGGCACTGAGCCGTTCAGTAGGATTCAGCACTTCGTACCACAGTCTTCCCTGGGCAGATCAGACTGCGAAAGGGTTGAAAGCCATGTGGGTGACAGCCTGGTGGGCTGGTGTGATGGGGTGCATCTCGGGGAGGGGGTCATCTTGGAGGGGGTGAATGTGGAGGGACTACAAGTGGGGCACCAGGGAGTGTGTCAGGGCAGGCGTTTGGAAGCTGTAGGAGGATCTGTGCTTGAATTCTGGGATGGGAGCGGCGCTCAGAGCAGCCCTGACATTCCCCTGGGGACCGCAGTGCTGGAGTCTTCTGCGATGCTCTGCTTTCCCAGGGAGAGCACACAGCTTGCCGTAATTTTCTCTCATCTTCTACGAAAACGAGATGCATTCTCTCGAATTACTCGCCTTTTCTTCCAACACTCCTATAAATATGTTCAAATGCGCTTTGCTCCACTTCCGTACTTGGATCTGTAGCTGGAGGTGATGAAATGCTCGCTAGGCCATATGGGGCTGCGTGGAGTCTTCGTCCCAGAGCTGGTTTCTAAGTGTTGGTTTCATCCTTGATCTGATACTTTAAGAAGTTTGATAGATGAATTGTAACGTACCTGGTTTTATTTCTGAATTTTCCCTAGTTGCTTTCTTCCCCGTTTCTCTTCCTTGGGAAAGTAAACCAACAACAACAGGGGAGAAAAAAAAAACACAAAACACCAAACAAGCCCAAATTTTTTTCTTTTTCAAAGCTTTGTATTGCAGAGAGGACTTCTCATCACCACCTTGTTTGGAAGTTGTTTTTTTCCCCATAGTCTGCAGTAGCTGTTAATTCACATTTGATTTAGTAATTAATCAGGATATAAATAATACATAGCGTGTTATCAGAAAACTGCATGCCCGTGCTGTGGAGGCAGGCAGTTTGGGCGCCGGCAGGGAGGGCTTGCCTTCTGCTGCTCGGCAGCCCCCTAAGGCCAATTAAGGTGCATCCTTGATGAGACTCCAGCCGCTCCTTGGCTGGATAAATGGTTGCTCTGATGCAGGGAGGGGGGCAAAGCAGGCAAAGAAGAGAGAGAGGGGGTTTAGTGTTCAAAGAGCCGCAGGGAGCGCTGGAGGCCGAGCACGCCGCTCCTGCCCCGCCTGCGTGGGCTGAGGTGGCATCGAATGGACACTGCTGGCACCAGTAGCGGCTTATGGGGGACCTGTGGGTGTGCTGGATCCAGGGCAAAGATTCAGTAGCGTGTCCTTTTGCCTGCAGCCTTAGTCCTGTAAAAGTCTTTTCTTCCGAAGGCGTGTCAACTGGTGATGAACAAAGCCTTGAAGAACGTCCCGAGTGTGGAAATGTCCTTTACCTTACCTTTTACTTTAGTGTGCCCCTTCACTACAGCTCTCCCAGCCTCCTGTGTGTGCCCAGGGAATGCTGACTTTGGTATTTCTTGTTTCAAGGCTGATATTTATTTCAGCTGCAGTAAAGAGTGCTAAACTGGTTTGCAGGAGGAATAAGTGTTGCTATGACAGTTTGGGTGGAGATTTGGAAAAGGCACTTCAAGTCACAAAAAAGTATAAAAACCATCAGGAAAAAAGGCGAGCAAAAATGCAAACTCAGAGCCAGTGGACTCTGAAGGTCCCCAGATTTCAATTCTGTCTGTAACATTTGCAGCTGTGTATCTGCTGCACAGCAGGGCAGTGAGAGCAGAAATGATTCAGCTTGGGATAAGCTAGGCTTTGCAGTGAGATCTCGAGAGCTCCCCGCAGCAGGCTGCTGCATGGTCCTGAAGCTCTCTGTCCCTGGTCTTCCTGCAGGGATCATTGGACTTCGGTGCTTGTAACAGTGGATTTCTTGTCCAACCGTAAACCTCCAATGGGCAGACTCAGTTTGAAGCATGGCTTCAGATACGTTTCCTCTGAAGGAAGGATTGAGAAGTGCGATGCTGCTGAGATGGGATTCTGGCTCTGGGAGCTGTTTGTTGCTGGCTTGGCTCGTGCAGTAACTGCCCTGGGGGTTTCCCCACACTGTGGTCTCTCCTGCCCTGACCTCTGGTGCACAAGAACCGCAGCTGAAGCTGCCCAGTGATGTGTGGGATGTTGTGTTTCTCAGGTGCTGGAGCAAGATGTGGTTCTCCAGTCCATTGACCGCGCCATTGAGGCCGTGCACAATGCAGCCATGAAGAATGGGGGCAAGTACAACCTGGAGCAGAGAGATGTCCTCCAGTAAGTATGACGGGCATCTGGGAGGGCTGGTGGATGGAGGGTGGTCAATGTGTGATGTTTGTGTCTTTTCTGTTCTTGGGGTTAAGTTGGGTGTCATTGATTTGAGCCCCTGTGCTGCAAAGTGCTGATGCACTCGGGGACCTTCCCAGTGTTTGAGCTGGGAGCCGGTGCTGCTGCTCCTGTCAACCACATCCAGCAAAGCAGTGCTTTGGGCTTGCCCTCTATCCCTGACCATGCAAAGAAGAGGAAGCTCTCAGCTGCATTGTAGGCTTGGGGGAAGAATCCAAAACCTTTCTGGATGCATTTTTCTCCTCTCTGCCAGCTAGGAACTGTAGAGGTTGTTGGTGTGTGACACAAGGTCCTTAATATGTTCTCAGATAATTGCTTGTGAAGATGATTTTTGTTCTTTTTCTGACGCCTCACACTCTGTGCTGAGGCACGCTGGTTAATCTCAGTTAACAGCGGTTCTAAAGTGCAGGCAATTTCTGAAGCTTACAATGCAATACATGGCTCTCCCCTGAGGAAGAGGCATTTTTCTCCAGTGAACTGATGAATAAATCATGGGCTCTTGCAAAGTCTCTTCCTTCCTCCCCCAGAAGTGTTTCCTTAGTTGTTAATGAAACTGGAGTTGGTGTTCAGAGTAATGTAACCTGATCCATTATATAGAGCCCAAATGCAATAAATCATTACAAATAATCATTTAAATATTTCAGCACGGTTGCTCCCTTCCTTTAGCTTGGCTGATGTTGCCATTCTGTTTCAGAAAACTGATCCATCACCGGAAGGAGACCGTGTCCCGCAAAGGTCACTCCCCCACCCCGCAGGGGATGGTTATGACACAGTCCTCCAGCGATCACCACCTGGATGTGGCACGGCAGCCCAACGGCGTGTGCCGGACCGGATACGAGCGACATCACAGTCTTCCAAACACCGAGTTTGAGGAGGAGGATGAGGGTCTTTATCAGGTAACAGTGACTGGACACTTTCTAGGTTCCTCCTTTGGTGGTATGACATCTCTTGTCCTGTTTAATAAAATGCCTTTGCAGCTGAAGTCACAAGTCGAGTGTTTGTGCTGCTTACTTGGAATTACTGCAATGTAAATGCTGCTGTCTCTGTGTGAGATGTCTGGAACAGTCGCTCTGCCATTTACACACATGGTGATGTTGGGATCCCTGAGGGTCTGTGATTTTATCGTGACACTTGAGATCCATTTATATTGTGTGACTGTATCTTGACAACTTTCTAAAAGAGTTGCAAGCTCCACAGAGAGTACTTTGAAAAACAGTTTTTGACGTGAGCAGCAGAACTCCCTCCGAGTATTCAGCACCGCTTTGTTTTCCCCTTTTAAATCAGCACAACAGGGTCTTGGGTCCTTAAGCATTTTGTCTGCTTGGCTGCATGTTTTCACTCCTCAAAACATAAAAGAAGCCAAAGATCCTGCTCTATCTGAATGTTGCTTGTCATGATGAATTAAAGGTAAATTGCAGGAAATATGATTTAAGGCAGATATTTTTTTAATCTAGGCGGCACACAGTTCCAAGGTTACTGTGCGGCGCCAGCGAGGCTTCAGAGTCGCAGCCCAGGACGGATGCAGGAGTTGTCGGGGATGAGTGATATGGCCGATCACAGTGTGTGGGAACAGCTGGATGTTAGTGCTAAAGGCACCAAGCAGGATGAGGGCAAAGATTTTATTTTATTTTTTCTCTCCTGCAGATGAACATGTGTACTGTGATTTTTCTTCATCTCTTCATCTAAATGTTTGGAGACAGTGTTTGTAAGGTACTGGTACACTGTCACTCCTAGCAGACAAGGCTTGTTTCACACCTGAGGTGCTGTGAGTCTGCAGAGATGAAAGGTAGCTCTGGCTCACGCAGAGCATGGCAATCCCTACAAACCCCTTTTTCATTCTTGTTTTTTGTTTTCTTTTCTGGGCAGCCAAACCAGCTCCATTCTCAAGCCTGTGCATTATGGGCTAAGTGAATGGAGCACCTCACAGCCCATTCTCCACGCCGATTCCCCATCTCTTTCTAGTCTGTGGATTGATTGCTTGCCAAAAAGGAGCAAGACGGATTCCTTGGCTGACAAAGAACTGTTCCTGTCTGGGTGGCACTGAGGATGCAGTACAAGAGCTTGCAGCTTAGCACTGTGCTGAAAGGGCTCCTTGAGATTGTAACAGCTCCTTTGAGGGATTTCCTGTGTCCTTTGAAAATACAAAATGGAGGAAACAGCATTGCTTTCTTCCGCTGGTTACACATCTGGCTGAGAGGGACCTGCGGAAATCTTAACTTTCTCAGCAGCTCCAGAGAAGCAGAGGTCTTGGGATGTGCTTTTCACTGCTCAGGATTTTCGGACATGTTCAATGCTTGCATCTGAAAATTTAAGCAAAGTTGGAGATGCAAATTTCCTGTCAGTGACTTTGCTACCAGGGCCAAGCTGGCTGAACTACTTGCTGGTAGCACCTGTGCTGGGCTTCTCCTCAGGTCCTCCATAGGCAGCATAAGGGGGGAAGCTGAGACAGTTGCACACCAGCTGCCAAGGGAGAAGGTTGGGCTCTCAGGGTATTTTAGTCATAGTCTGCTGCATTCGTGTGTGCTCAGTGGGTTTGTGATGCTCGTCTGGGAAGCCTTTGCTGCAGGCCAGTGAGCCTGGCTTGGCAGTTTGCATAGAGGAGGGGGTGGACAAGGGATTGTTGGTTTTTTTGTTTTGCTTTGCTATTGTTTTTTTTTCTATTTGTTTAAGGGTTCCTACTATAGTAGCATTATTCCCAGTAGCTGAAGGAGTGGTGCTGTCTCTGTCTGCCCAACTGGGAAGGGAATGGGAGTGTTGTGGTTAAGTCAGCTCTTATTTCAGGCAGTGCAGGGGGCAAAGCCCCTGCTAGCAGTCCTTACAAAAAAGAAAAGGAGAGGAAGCACATGTGTAAAATCCATGGATTTGGGGAAGTTTACACCCCCGTTTTAGAGGCCTGGGGAAAGGGAGGCTTTTGACATAAGTGCTTTTCTCTGGACCCTTGGTAATGTCCCTCTTCTTCTCCCCTCTGGACAGAAGGGATCTGAGCTGCGGGGACTCCTGCAGGGCCATCTTGCCAACAGCACCTGGACGGAGGATGTTTTCTCCCCTTTGCTCCCTTTCCCTTGGGGAGTTTTGGTATTGTACATCTGCCTCTTGGCCCCACACAGTGGCTGGGACATGGAGCAGAGGGAGGGGATGCCCATCCGTTACCCCTTGCAACTCCTGACCATGCAGCAGCTCACGGCTTGGGCAGGCATCAGGAAGGGGAAATTGATGTGATGCTTCACGGTCTCAGCACAGCCGCATGAACTGTGGTGCGTGGCTGTCTACATGAGGCTGGCAGGGCTCTGAGCTAATGTTAGCTCTGCATATATTAATTTAAGCACTAGTCTGTAATAGCTGTGTTAAACTTTCATGGTAAATTTGGAAGGGCTAATGAAGACATGGAAACGCTCCAGAATGACCCAACCCTAGCTGTCTCCAAATAATGTCATGCGGCTGCTCTAAGCTGAGCCTGCCTGTCTGCTAAATCCCGCTGCTTCGGTAATTGTGGCCGTGCCAGGCAGCTCCGACTTGTGCTGTTCGCTGCATTGCTCTGCAGAGAGGGCTCTGCTGCTGGTACAGCTGAGCTTTCCAGGTTTGGGACCAGCCTTCCCACCACGCGATGCAGAAGCCCCTTCCTGGTCGGTTTGGCCTCTCTCAGCTGTGCAGTCACTATTTGGACCAGCACAGGTAATTTTTGAAGCTGTATGCAAGTATCACAAAGCATTTCGCCCAGAGAACAGTGTGGGATGGATTGACAAGGGCAGAAGAGCTCAGGCTGGGATTCTGCTGTTGTACCTCATACTAATCCAGCAGCTGAAGGCGCTTGTATAGAAGCGACTTAAGTGACATAGTAAAAGGTTGGCTGTGCTAGGTGTTGGGTGAGAGAAGGGGACTAAGGGACCCCTTTTTAAAAGTCTTTGTGAGCTATGCAGACTCCTGAGTCTTATAAATATATAAAGAGGGAGTGTCACAAGGATGGAGCCAGGCTTTTCTCAGTGGCAAACAATGATAGGACAAGGGGTAATGGAATCAAGCTGGAACACAAGAGGTTCCACTTAAATTTGAGAAGAAACTTTGTCTCAGTGAGGGTGACAGAGCCCTGGCACAGGCTGCCCAGGGAGGTTGTGGAGTCTCCGTCTCTGGAGACATTCAAAACCCCCCTGGATGCCTTCCTGTGTAACATCATCGAGGTGTTCCTGCTCTGGCAGGGGGATTGGACTAGATGATCTTTTGAGGTCCCTTCTAATCCCTAGCATACTGTGATACTGTGTATGATACTTGCCTGATAGGGTGCAGACATGGGCCGTGAGCACCGTATTGTCAGCTTTTGGCATCAAGTGGTGAGTGTTTGAGGTGGCTCCTGAAGGTGCTTTATTTACAGGAATATCTTTGCTCCCATTTCAGAGGAGATTTCTGCCCTTCCTGGATCCAGGAATTAAAAAAATACATTTTTCATGCTCCTTGTACTGAGCTATTTAAGATAGAGACCTTTCAGGGACCTGTCTCAGTTTTACACTGTGGGGACTGGCAGTGCTCGGTGCCTTGTGTGAGTGTTACAGGGCTGTTCAGCACTGACAGGTCACAGAAAAATTTCTCTTCCAGGGCTAAACTGGAAAATCAGCACTGTGTGATGGGCTGAATGTCACTATAGATTCCATCTGGCTTCAGCCTGAGACATTCAGGCCATCACCTCCTTTCCCTTTCTGTTCTGCCCTGGGTGTTTTTGCTGTAGGCAGCAATTGCAGTATCCCCCAAAAGCAGAGGCACGTTTCAGGCAGAAAGCTCCAAGTTGCAGAAGTCAGAAGAGACCCCGAACTGAGTCTCTTGGCCATGAGCCACCGGGATGTGAGGATTAGAGTACTGATGCAACGTGCTCCCACCTAGCTTGGCCACTGTGTTCAGCGGCATCCTGCTGATCAGAGAGATTCACCCTGAGGTTACGCCTCTCCAAAGTAATTCTGGGTGAGAGAGATGTTGGTGATCATAGTGTTTGGATCTGTCAGGAAAAGGTGAGTGTAGGAGTGTGGGTCTGGGGCTCGTACGCTGCTGGGTTGGCATTTCTGGCAGAGGAGAAACCTCAGATGTGGAGAGTTAATGCAACTCCCTGGCAAAAGCTTTACCCAGTGTGTCTTGCTATAGGTAGTGCAGGATTGCATAGAAGGCCTGGCCCTGTTTTCTCCCGGCAGAAATACCTCCGAAAGCATGAGAAAGGCATTTACATGTCTCCAGTCCTTGGCTTTGTCTTTCTGCAAGGGTATTTGTAGCTGATGTAATGGATCTCTCCAGAAGAGTGTCTAAATACACTCGCTGTTTGCAGCCTCTTTGGAGCTATTGAGAGTAAAGTGAAGTCACGGTGAGCGTGTGGGATCATGTTTGGAATAAAGGAGGAGTAAATGCTTGACAGGTCTACACGTTGCTGTGTGCTGCTGAACACAGCAATTAAACACGGGCGGCTTTGCCTGTCACAGGGAGGGGATGAAGCCAGACTGAGCCCTGCTTTGTTCTTCTAGGAAACTGCGTATTAATATCTGTCCTCCTGAGAAAACTTGTCCGAATGATGAGAGAGATGTAGGGACAAATCTAGACACACACACGTGAAAAAGAAGGTTTTATAATAGAGAATGTCTTTATTGTCAACTTCCTTTGATTGCTCTTGAATCTTTCCTTATAGATCCCACCACAGCCCCGGCGTGCTGCTCCTGTCACGCCCCCACCTCCAGAGAAGCGCAAGAACGCACAGATTGCTGCTCCTGTTAAAAGTAAGGACAAACCGCTTCCCAGATCTCGGGTACCAAATGGATGCTGGGCGATGGAACAGTCATGGGTGCCCAGATGCTCATACTCTGTGCTGAAAAGAGCATCCTTACATATATTCTAAATTCCTTTATATCCTTTTATATGTATCTGTGTAAATATATATTCTGAATTCCCATAGGTTTTAGTGCTAATGGTTACGTGCTGGTGGCCAGTGCTCCTTCAAGCCCTCTCTGACCAGAGAGGGTGTGGGCACCTGCCGGGTTTGGCATCCTCCTGGTGCTCCAGTGGCCCTGGCAACCGTGGTGCTCTCCAAGGAGCAAACTCTGCTGTTGCTGTGACTAGTCTGGCTAGTGCACGGTCTCGGTGGTTGAAGAACCTTGTTGGGGTGTTTTTCTCCCACAGACTCCATGGCCATCTCCCAGCGAGGCAGAAGGGCTTTTCCCTGGCAGAGCCGAGTGCGGTAGCTCACCAGGGGGAGCTCGCTGGTAGCACTTTTAGGACAGGCTCCCAGTCTGTTGGGCGCTTTCTTGTTGTACAGTGCTCGGAGGGGGTGTCTGTAAAATCAGGTGTCTGGTGCCTGTAAGGAGCAGTAATAAAACCGGGGCCGGGGCTGCCTGTGTGCTGCAGCAGCTGGTCAGGAGCAGTGCAGGGCTGCCGGGCTGGGGCAGGAGCTTCTGAGGGGGCTGGCAGAGGCAGGGGTCATCCCTCCGAGCTGCTGTCAGCTTGCCCAACTGCTCTCCAGTGCTGTGACAGGCCACTGGTGACACACAGCCCATCTCAAGGCCACTCTGGTCCCCTCGTGAGCAGCAGGGCAGAGCTCTTGACCTGCAGGTGGTTAATGGAAACTCGAGGCTGGCAGCAGCTCACTTAATGGTATTGAGACATTTTTCACTGTGGTAGTTTCTTTCATCTCGTCGTCTTGATTTAATGAACTGTGGTAGGAGCTGATCTGCGTATGCTCCTCTGTGAGGAGGAAGAGGGAAATAGAGGGATGCTGAACCCTGTGCGAGGGAAGGGCCCTGTTTTTCTGCCCAGCTTGTGCTTGCTTTGAGATGGGGTGGTGGGTGGAGCAGCTGAGGGCTCCCAGGACCAATGGGGCAGGGAGGATTGAAGTTGCCTGCGGAGGTGCGCATTTGCCGTTTCCATGTGTCTGTCTCCCTGGTCCTTCTTTTGGTGTGGAGGAAACTGCCCTCTTTCTCTTCCAGCGCTAACATTAGTTGTTCTTGAGAAGCCCTAGAAATAAGCCCAGCGTTTGCCCAAGCTAATGTTTTCACGGTCAGGGAAGGACTCATACACATTTCTGCTCCCTAGAAACTAATGGATAAGGTTTCCCAAAAATATATATCGGACCAGGTTAAAAGGAAGAAAAATGTTAACACCTCTTTGATTATAGTGGATTTTTTTTCCATGGAAGGTGGTACTGCTGAAAGCCACAACTGCAAAGAAGTGACCCTCTAAACCAAATGCTAGTTTAGAAAGCTGACATTGGTTTATTAGCAGAGCTGGCCAGGTTTGAATGCTAGATGAAACTAGCATACCACACGGAAAAACTGCAACATATTTATTTTGTAACTTATAAACATGCTTAATTTGCTACTAATTCTACAATTACTCGTTAGTGATAACAGTTACATGCATCACTGGATCAGTATGTTAAAATTAGCTTCACCTCTCATGTAAATTAGCACGCGTGCTCCTTGTGAGTGTCGTGGGGCGAGTTTTTGGTGCTGTGAATTGAGGTGGTGGTCATAATCTTTCACTGCCGCATTTAATTTTGGCTCACTTTCAGCCTTTCATAAACAATTTTTGGTGTTTTGGTAACCTCTAATCTCCATTAAGGGGATTTTGACTAGAAAAGTCCCACTTAGGTCTGAATCCATGAACCACCAAGGACGAACAGCTCGTTAAAAGCTTCTAAACGACAGTCTACTTGCTATCTCCAGGTGCACATTATCTTACTATCTTTTCTACTAACTGGCTGGAAAATTTCTTCGTCATCTCCTGCCATCCTTGAGGCAATATTTTTTTAAAGACAGATTTACCACTCTTAAGGCAGTGAAAATTATTCTGCTGCCTTTATGGCAACAGTGGGACAGCCACCACTCTAGATCTAGTCAAAACTAGAGGTGGGGGGGAGAATTGCGGTAGAGCAGAGAACAGGGGAAGCTTGTGAGAGTGGTGGGTGCTACCAGGGCTGCAGGGCTTGTGATCAAGTGTTGGAGAGTGCTGAAAGGGAGAGACTAGTGTCAGCCAAATGTTTCCTTCAGCGTTGGTGCTAACCAAGATGTGCAGTCAGTGAGGTGCATGCAAGAGAAAGGTGTGGGCTGGCGTGTGAAGCCTTCTGTGTCTTGCAATTCTCAGGCACCATCATTCAAAAGTGAGGGCCTGGCTCCTGGACACAGGAAAAGGGCCTTTCTAAACCAAGGGGAAAAGACTTTTCAGTCCCTTGGACCTGCTCCTTCCTCCCTCCTTCCCTCCCTTCCCCTGCATAAAACACTAAGCCCTTTGAAGGGTATTCATCTCAGTGGAGTAGT
>NW_009702935.1:6724-24044 GCF_000703405.1 Apaloderma vittatum | reverse complement strand
AGGAATGCTCCAGAGAGAATTGGTACAATTTTGCTTTGAGATAAGTGAGGCAGGAAGAGGAGTTACACTGCTCTGGTCGGATGCACAATGAGCCTTTTAATGGACTGTGCTGTAGCAATTTGTTTTTTTCTTTTTTCCTTTAATGCAGTTGCTAAGGGATTTTTAATTGTTCCCTTTCAGACTCTGTTGAAATTATCCCTGGGTCAGCTTCTAGTGCCTCCTCTATAAGCACGACCTCCCTCGATACCTTGTACACTGCTTCTTCACCGCCCCCCCCACCAGCCCCCCCCAGCCCCGCCAACCCCCCCCCCCCTGTCCCGAGCCGGAGCGTCCACACCACCATAACGCGCAATTTGGACGCCGGCTCGATGACCCACTCCCGCTACGGGACTTCCCCAAAGGATGGGTCCAGCAAATCTCCCCAGGCCAAGAGGTCTGCCCCGGCAACGCCGGCAGAAGAAGGGACCCAGAGGTCCCATGCTGTGGATGGGGAGAAGAGTTCTCAGGTGAAGAAAGCTGCTCCAGCCCCCCCTGCAAGCCTGGATGCCTTCAGCTCCCTCTGCCTGGAGGATAAGAAGGCGGCTGCGGTGGAGCCAGTGCCACCAGAACCCAGCGGTCTGGCAGCGTCTGTCCCCAAGACAATAGGTGCTGAACTGATCGAGCTGGTGCGCAGGAACACCCACCTCAGCTACGAGCTGTCCCGCGTGGCCATCGGCGTGGTCATCGGCCACATCCAGACCTCCATTCCAGCAACCAGCAGCATCATGGAGCAGATTCTCATCTCCGTGGGGGAGAGGAAGGTAATGGGGAACCACCTCCTAGGATTGGGCTGAAGGTCTTATGAGCTCTGTGAGATCTCCAGACCTTTGGGATGAGAAGCACAGTGAGATCCTAAAGGAAAGGGGAGAGGTGCTGGATGGGGGTAGATGTCTAGGCCAGGGGGCCAAGGGTTTAAACCAGGTCCCAGTACCAGCGGCAGGGAAGTAGGAAAGGTGTGAGCTGCAGATATACGGCATAACCTTGAGTTTGGAGCTGGTGTGAGAGGTGAAACCAGCTGAGAGGGCCCCTGATGCTGGGAAGCACTGGGAGGCTGTGGGGGGGGGGGGCGGGCTCCGGTGATTTGGGGAGAGGGTACTGAGGTGGACAGCAGTTAATTGAGTAACATGAGCAATCAGGTGGGAGGCAACAACCTTCCAGGTCCCAGGACAGTGTTGGTGACAAAGGAGTTGTGAGAATGGCTGCGTCAGTACTTGAGACACGCTAAGAAAGGTCTGACATGAGTTGTTGACGACTGATTGTGGAGGCTCACAGAGAACTACTGTGGCAGCATAAAATCAGAGAAAGAAATGAATAGTGACTTTTTAACAGGTGTTTTCTGTTATGAATGTGACGAATAGAAGCTGAGGAAAGCGGCGCCTTTGCAATAAGTACTTCTGTAGAGAAACGTTTTACAAAATGATGCATTGTATGAACTTACTTTCTTCTGCGGTGCTGCATGTTCTCTGTGTAAGTTGCTTATGCACACTCTAAGTCTGTACGGGCTCCTGTCACTTTTGACAACAGAGCACCCAAAACTTATATGACTGACCTCGTCTTCTATCAAAGTGATGAAAACTAGTTTTCTGTAGATATGAACCTCTGCTATCCACGACACGTGCCTCAGCCTTGCTTTCTTTAAAGAAAAAAAGAGTAGTTTTTCAGCCTCTGGAGGAAAAGCGTTATCTCAAGCTTGTTCTAAAGAAACCTTATACTAAAACGATAATATATTCCTCTTCCCTCCACTGCAGGCGTGCAAGGAGGAAAATAAAAGGACGCTTCTTGCAGCAGCCACTGAGATGGCAAAATGCACCTGGGCAGCCCTCCGCTTCGGCTGGAGGGATAATAAATTTCATCTCCCGCTTGCCAAATACAGCCCCAAGGAGTGCATTTCCTATAAACATCTACGGTTGGAGCTCCATTGCTAGTGGCAAGATTATAATGAACTGTTCAGAGGCATCTGAATTTGGAAAGCTAATGGCATTCAAATTTTCGATCAAATCATAATCTGGTTAACTGTCTGCGCTGAATAGAGAGTCCTATAAGCAACCATCAAGTCTCTGTTTGTGTCTGTAACCCAACAGTTAATTGCTTCCTACTTCAGTAACAATAACCGTGTCAATGTGCGATCTAGATTCAGCAAAAAAATTTAGCTGTTGCAAGAAAACTTTGTGGCTCTGACTCTCACACTGAGTTCAGTTTTCTGTTATTTGGATCTCAGATGAGATTTGAATATTATTTTCATGTTGAATACCTGTTCTCAGGATCCAATGAGCTTAATTCCACAGAAGTCATTTAGTGGCAGTTTTCTGCAGAGGGGATTTGAAAACCTCGATTTCATGGCTGTTGCTGCAGACCAGCCTGAAAAAGAGGGGAAGAAATTCTGATGCTGGTGCAGGGATGAGTGTGAATCTACTCATAACCGCTGCAGTACCTGTCATCCATAACAGAACTTAAAAATGTCTGGTACTGTACGGAGGCATAGCAGAAGGTCCTGTCCCATCTTGTAATGCTTCCTTGTACCTCTGTTGAGCAGCACTGCTTTCAGAGGAGCCTGGCTTGTGCAGAGCTCAGGTGTGAAGGTTTTTGTGTGGGCTTTTCCTCGGTGTCCCATGCAGAGGAGGTAGCTCTGCTGATACGTGCAGGCCTGGTCCCAGAAGAGGTCATTCACCTGGTGCAGAAGACCAGCTCTAAGGGCTGGAAGGGCAGTCTCTCAGACGTAACTAAAGATAGTATAGATGCTGCCTGGCTTTCAAGCATCTAGAGAATCAGCCGGATTAGTATGTATTGGTGATCTGTGATTGCCCTCAGCTCTGCTGAATTATCTCCCATCTGAGTGGTATTGTAGACATCTTGTGTAGGGGAGGTCAATGTGAGGATTTAATAAATGGAGTGTGAGGCAAGCAAAATTGCCTAATACACAAGCTACCTACACCTTGAGAGGGAGTGCTGAGAAATAATTTACCTGCTTTTTATTCAATTAGCATTGCTGTGTTGCACTTGTGACTCAGACTCGTCTCTTATTGCCTTAAATTTAAGCTTGGAAACTACTGACAAAGGTGTGTGATTCAGTTCAGTCTTCTAGATCAGCCCAGGCTGCTGGGTGGAGTCAAACAATTCTTGGGAGGTGATGTATTTCTGGAGGGGGTTTTCCTTGTAGCACTGGGCTGTGACCTGCTCCGAGCTGCCCATCACCAGTGCCTGTTGTCCCCAGCGAGCCCTGACAAACCTCACAGATAATGTGGCCGAGCTCCCTCTCCTTCCCCTGAAGGAACCCATGTGGGCTGCCTCTCACTTGCAGTTCCCGTTCATTCATTGATTCAGCTTTGCTTGAAGGAGACTTACTTTTGACCAGACACAGCTGCTGCTCTGGGGCTCAGCTTTTACCTGCAGGAGCTTTGTGCCTCTGCTCGCCTGGGACAATGGGAAGGTCAGGGCGAGTGCTTTGAAGGCTGAGTCCTTCAGCTGAGCTGTTAGCTGCCCAGGTAGGGCTCCTCCTTACTGAAATACCGTAACAAAAGTGCATCTGGAGGGTGGGAGGAATGCATTAGTGCTTAGGCAAGTCCTTTTCTCATTAATTGCTAGAACAGCATTTACAAAGGGCTGTGCTGGAGTCTTTGCCTGCAGACATCTCAGTTCAGCTGTAGATGGGCCAGAGAGAGGTGAGATGCTGCTCAGTGCGTCTGCAGAGCGCGCATCCCCTGCAGGGACACCTGAAGAGCAAAGGCTGCAGAGACCTGGCTGCAGCATAGCTAACGTGCTGGCTGAAAGCCAAGGAAACTGCTGTGTCTACCCAAGGCACTGGTGACCCAGCATGCCTGATGGTGAGGAGGGGGTGAGGAAGAAATGGATGGAAGAGCTTGTCAGGACGGCAGCTGGGTTTGTGCAGCAGAGATGACCACCTCTGAGCAGTGTGGGTGTGACAAGGTTCCCAAAATGGTTTTGGGTTGCTCAAGAGGAAGAAAATACCTGCAACAGTTTGTTCTGCTGGGCTAGGGGGAGGGAACTGTTTGAAGCAGCAAGATAATTCAGAGTGGCGTTGTTAGAAACACCGAAACCTCCTCCTGCTTACAGGCTCTGCAGCAGATTCCTGGAATTGACCATATGACGAAGCCGTAGATGGTAATAGCTGCCAAGATGTTTAATAAGCAGAGACCTGACCCCAGTGGTGCTGAGAGCACATTGAGCCTGCATGTGGTGCAGTTACACCAGTCGGATTGAAGAGCTTGTTAATGGATTGATCTCATCCAAGTCCATTAGGAGCTTGATGCTCAGTGGAGTCGTAAAGGCTGCACATGAAGGATTGGAGGAAGCAGATTAGTGATAAGAGGCTGAAAAGAGCGATCATTAAAACGAGTACTCATTAAAACGCTCATCCAAAAAGGATTCTCAGCAGTGGACGGAGGTAGGACCAGTGAGGATGATGCGAGTAGGGTACATCAATGCTGAACCCTCTCCCAAGCAGCCGGGCTGCACAGGGATGGGCAGGTGACACTGCAGTGTAGTAGGTCCTCCTGAAGAGAGGAAGAGATGGCAAGACCAAGCGATTCCCTTAACTAACGTGTTTGCTGCTGTGATAAGTTGCCATTCAGTGGAAGAGTCTCTTATATTTGCACTCAGCTCCTGAAAGCTGCTGTCCTTTCTCACATCAGATTGCCCAGTTTTCTGCCAGGGCACCCACAGCTTCCTGAAATTTTAAGAGCACTCAGAGGCTTGTGTTAAACCAGCACACTCCTCCCTTTGTTACTCACTGGACAAAAATTATATCATGAACAGCAACAAGAAGAATGCTTTTTTATTGTATAATTGAAGAACTGAATTGAAGTCCCATTTAGTTCACACCCCGAATACCCTAAATCAAATTACTAACATTACTGTCTCAAAGCAGGTGAGATGTTACTGTTAAACCTGGAGTGGTTTTCCTAGAAGGGCTGGAGAGTCGAAGGTGTGCAGGAAGGCTGCTGCTCCTGCGCCTGGCACAGGTGTACGTGCAGCAAGATTTGCTGAGTTAGTCTGCATCATAGCTACAAGCTTCAGAGCTGCTGTGAGTGGTGGTTGAGCTCTGCTTTTTGGGAGAATGCAGAACCAAAGCAGCTGAAGATAGATTGGTTCCAGTCCTTGCTGCAGGAGATGGCAGACCTAGTACTGAGCAGTTGGCATGTAGAGTGCCATGCAAGCATTTCCTCCCGAGTCAAGGACTAGAGGAGGATCTGTCCCTTTCAGGGAGGGGGCAGTGATGGGAACTTCTCCCTCCTGGAGGCAGTTGTGCAGCAAGGTCGTTGGTGTCTGGGAACACATCGTTTGAGTGGGGGTGAGCCTCGAGCTGTGCTCAGCCACTGCCTGCCAGCTGTCTTGGCCTGTGCCAGGCTGCTTTGGCTTTCCCCATTTTCAGGATGATTTTCAGGGTCTGCAGTGTGACCTCTGAAGAGCTGCTGAACGCCTGCCTGATGCATCACCACACCCAGAAGGAAACCAGTGTTTTGCTTGTTTTGTGGGGAGGTAATAAGTACCTTTGGGGTCCCTGCAACTGTGTTGCCTCATGCTCTTGGCACACTGGACTGCTTTTGTGAGAGAGGTGATGTGTTTGGCTGCCCTGTGGGAAGCGCAAATGAGGGTTTAGCTGGTACTGAGCGTAGTACCCTGGCCAAGCATTTCGAGTTTTCCTTTGTTAAAGGAAATACTCAGGGGACTGTGGTCATCATTCAGGAGGCTGTTGAAATATTCGGGGGGCTGTGGTCATCTGTGTTGGCTTCTTGCCTTAAATTCCTCCCTCACAGGAAATGAGCATTGCCCTTACCCAGCGTTTGCCCTCCCCAGGACAGGTGGGCAGGCAGTGTTGAGCTGCAAATACCCTCCGGTTTGCTGCAAAGGGAAGTGGGGATGTTTGTGGTGGGTGGGTGTGCTAAGAGGTTAAAATTATGTGATCTAGGAGAGACTCGGATACAAATTCCTGTGGTTTTGGGAATGTTAGTTTGCCTGGATCAGCCTTAGGTTACTAAAAGCAGTAAGGAAAAAGAAGGGATGTAGCTTTGTTGGAGTGAGGTTTCTTGGGTTTTTCAACATCCTCAGAAGAAAGCTAAGGCTCTAGCAGGATGGCAGCAACTTGGATTTGAAGACTTTCTGACCATGCACCAGTTCTGGCACCTATTCTGATTCATTCACAGCGTTAGCTGTGCAAGGAAATGAGGCCATCCGAGGCCCCAAAAGTATGAGAGCTGAAATAACACGTCTTAAACTTGTTGTCCTTTTGCTGCCAGCTCTTGACTGAATGAGGTCAACTGTCAGTCCCGAGACAAAGATTAGAGGAAACAGACACCCAAACAACAGCTAGCTGTCAGGATCCCGCTAACCAGTGGTTTTGCTATCGTGCAGAATCTGAGTGCAGGACTGCCCTCGGGACAGATCTGCCACGATGAGCAGCGGCTGGAGGTGATCTTCGCAGATCTGGCCAGGCACAAGGACGATGCTCAGCAGCGCAGCTGGGCGCTCTACGAGGATGAGAATGTTATCTGCTGCTACCTGGAGGAGCTGCTTCGCATCCTGGTGAGTAAGTTTCTCTCTTTATAGGCAGAGCAGACAGTCACAGCGAAGTTCCTTTTTTTCTGATCTCCTTCACCCCTGCATTGCCATTGGATCTGCTGTTTTGGAGGGCATAGGTTTTCTGTGTGTCTCTTACTGTCAATGTGAAGCCCTGCCCTCCTGTGAGGGATCTGCAGCGCTCCTGACCTGCCTTCTGCTCCACCTTACAAAGCTGTTCTGCAAAAAGTTACAGAACTGGTCTTCATGGTAACTGTGGTTTTGCCTGTCACAGAATATAAGCACTGACTTCCAAACCCCAAAACCTAGAAGTTTGTCGTGAGTGTTGTTGCACTTCTAGGCCCATTTAAAATGTCCTCTGTGGTTGGGAAGTACCTGTGGTGTGAAGCCAATTAATTGTGAAGAAATTATTTGGTTATCTTGAACATGACCTTCACAGCTATTTTCATGAGCAAGTATAAAGTATCTCACCACATCTGTGCCTACGGGCTTGTATATGTCCCAGAGCTGTCACTAGCAGGTACAAGCCCACCTGTGTACGAGGAACTAGATGATACCACTCGGCGCAATGACACAGTCTGTGTTATGGGTGCTGGCCTGGGCTTTGCTCTGGCACCTGTTTTGTATCCCTCTTCAGTTCTGACATAGGCAGAACAGATATTTTTTGATGTAATAAATGCTAGCGTCTTTGTCACTCAACATAGGGCCTGTGCCACGTCACTGTGGGCTTGCGGGGTGAGGCAGAGGGGGATTTTGTGCAACCATTTTCTCATAATTTAGAGGTGGCAGATGTCTAATACTTCTCGGAATGGGCACAGTACTGGAGCTGAGTTTTTTAGATGTTTTTAGCTCAACACATGCTGTATGGCAGAGGCATTTCTCAAGAATTCACTTATCAGAATCTGCAGGGTGGCAGTTCTTGAGCTCTCTTTGTGCCTTGCCTTCACTTTCTTTGTACGACGGTTGGGCTGGGGCTACTGACACCTGAAAGCAGCTGGCCCTCCTTGAGGTCCCTGCAGCAGGCACCTTGCTGCTTTGATGTGCCACTGGGCTGACCTGTTCATTCTTGTTTCCAGACAGATGCAGACCCAGAAGTTTGCAAGAAAATGTGCAAGAAAAATGAGTTTGAGTCCGTCCTGTCCCTTGTGGCATATTATCAGATGGTAAGGTGGCAGAATGCATTGAATCTCTCCTTTTGAGATTTCCCTGAAGGTGCAAAAGAGCAGAGTTGCTACGATGAATGTATGTAAGACGTTCCCACTTGGACAGGGCATTTCCTGTGAACTGAGTGGAGTTGCAGCACATCCCGTTTGCGTGCTGGCTAACATCAGTGCTATGCATGCTCTGGTGCAGGGGCTGGACTAGGCAATCTCCTGAGGTCCCTTCCAACCCCTAACATTTTTGGATTCTGTGAAGAGCAGAGGATGCTATAGGCCTCAAAGCGGTAGCTAGCACTGTGAAGCGTAAAACTCGCTGCTTTTATTGGCTCCATCAAGGGACAGAATTGACATCACTAATATCTAGAGGAAGGATTTCCAAAAATTCCTTGGGAAAGCTGACAGGCTGTGACTGCTCCTCTTTTAATTGATGCACTCCTGTGCATTAGTAAATAGCTTTGCTTAAGGAAGTGGATTGTGAGTAGAAGCCTTGGGAGTGAGGAAGGAAATCAGTATTCAGAGGCAGAAATGGAAGTTTTGCCTTCAATGCCTTTGCAGTGTTGCTTTGCCCCCTCTCCTTCCTGGAACGTGTTGCTGTAGGACTCTGTGGAGGTTGGAAAGTTGTCCCCATCTCATCACTAAGTCCCCAGCTACAGCACATCAAGCCTTGTGGCATTTAGCTTTCATCTGGCACTTCTGTATCTCAACCCAGAGCTCAGTATTAGGGGGCTGCAGTGTCTGAGAGCAGGGGGAGGCAGGCTGGGCATAATGGAGCCTGCTGGCTTTTGCTGCCTGCCCTTCTCTGACCAGGAGTTCAAGGAAGCCTGACCAGGTGGAGAGCAGTAGGGTCTCCTGTCCTGGCTGCTGTCATGCCCAGTGCCAGAGCTTGGCTCCCTTCTGTTCTCTGAACCCTGGAGTTGTTGGCTGAGACTGGAGCATGAAGGCTACCCTAGCATCACAGGTCTTGCATGGGAGCTGCAGGTTTAGCATCATCTTTGCTGGAGTCCTGCCATGTCCCAAAACTTTCTGGTTATATCTTCTGCTCCCGGTACAAACCCAGCAGCTTCACAATGGAGGAGCTGCTCCCATCCTGTTCATTAACCATCACATGCTGAAGAGGATTTGCAGGTATGGAGAAACATCCTTCAGACCAGCATTTGCAAAACCTTGGTGTGCTCAGAGAATCCTGGCTACACAGCAAATTAAATATCTTTTTGCTGGGGACTGGTGCAGATTGTTGATTTGTATCCTATTTAGTGGATCAAGTAGGCCATTTGAGATCTGAGCTCTGGCTGCCACATGCTCTCTGACTGCATGTGCCAACAACCTGTAGCCAGCCCAGTCGTGAATGTCATCATAAAATCACTCCGGTGCTGTTGTTAAAAGCTAGTAGAGCTTCTGGGTTTACTGAGTTCACCCCTGGGTCAGTCTGTGGCTTCCGACAGCAGAAACTTCTAGCCAGTTATATCTCTGCCTTAGAGTAAGCCCTCATCTGGGATGTTTTTTCATCTAATAAATTGTTTTTTCAGGAACACAGGGTGCCATTACGGCTACTGCTGTTGAAGTGCTTTGGAGCCATGTGCAACTTGGATGCTGCAGTCATCTCGACACTGGTAAACTCTGTGCTGCCGATGGAGCTGGCCCGAGACATGCAGACTCACACACAAGGTGAGCCAGAGCTGCTGTACCCAGGTCCCCAAGAGCTGCTCAGGACAAGGCAAAGCACTGGTGGTGTGGTGTTGAGATCATTATGCCTGTGCTGACTGT
The DNA here is from genome assembly GCF_000703405.1 of Apaloderma vittatum. Classification (NCBI taxonomy): domain Eukaryota; kingdom Metazoa; phylum Chordata; class Aves; order Trogoniformes; family Trogonidae; genus Apaloderma; species Apaloderma vittatum. The sequence goes on along the minus strand of NW_009702935.1, from coordinate 14,547 downwards.
ATGTTCTCTTTGTGCCACTGCTGCTTATCAATTCTGTGCAGTGAACTGATCTTGATGTTTTATCTGGTTGTGCCTGAGAAGTTGCTTCTTAGGCTGAGGTTTTACTCCCCAGGAAGCAAGTAATAGTTACGTGACTATGACTGTGCTTCTGGGGCAATTTTATGCTGCCAAAAATAAACTTCATTGTGCACCCATCACCAGTTCATCAAAATTGTCTCCAGTTAAATGTCTTCTGCACCATGCCCAAACAGGCTTCAGTCTCCTGCTCTGTTTCTGGAGCTGCCTTCATGCAGGCAGGGTGGGGCTGGTTGCCCGTGTTACTCCTGTGCTGGTCCAGCATTGCTGTCCAGGGCATTTTAGCAGGGGCTGCGTCATCCCAGCGAGCTCAGCTAACTCAGCCTCTTGATATACCTCCCGTGTGTAACAAATGCCTCCTGTGAGAAAGGTATGTTTTGCTTTCAGCTAAGGGTATCTGAGTGCTCAGGAAGGAGGAGCTCAGTGGAGCTGGTTATCAGGGCTTATTTGGACAGACAGCAGTCTCCAACCGCACACAAAGATTTAGACAGCTGGGTAATTGGACATAAGAGGTTCTGCAGGTGACTGAGACATTTGGAAATGACTTTTCCTATTAAATAGAAGAACGTTCAAGTCTAGGTTGGATGGGGCTTTGAACAACGTGGTCTGGTGGAAAGCGTCCCTGCCCACGGCAGGGGGGTTGGAACTAGATGATTTTTAAGGTCACTTCTGACCCCAGACCATTCTGTGATTCTGTAATACGATGGAGCATTGAGCTCTGACCCCAGGTAACTTCTGCATGCCTTTGCTGACCTCCAGGTAGCACTTCTGGCTGAAGCAGGCCTATCTCCCTGCAAGCATTAGCTCTGCTTTGGGCACCTAAAAAGCATTGCAGAGCAAGTGGGTAAAAAGTGGCTCAGCAAAGTCCTCTGAACTGCCAGCCTGCAGCTTTGCAGCATCTGTTCTGTCCCTAGCTTCACTGTAAGGTGAGGATTATTTCCTCCCCCTTCTTGCTGTAACATGTAGGCAGTAGTACAGTTGAAGGGTGAAAAGCTGCTCTTCCTTTGCTCACAGGCTACTTTGATTACAGGAGCCTTCCAAATCACTGTCCTCATCATGTCCTGCCTTCCCCATGCTAAGCTCACGGCAGACGCGTGCACAAGTGTCACCTCTGCGGCATCCAGTCCTCTTGGCCTTCACAGCAGGGCTGCAGAGAAGTAACCATCCTTGACCCAAGCATGTCTGTCCTTCAGAGGACAGTTCCCTCCTACCATTCTGGTGCTTTTACTGCTCCATGTCCTGCCAGCAGATAGCATTACCTTCTGTGAAGGCACAACCTTGAATCCTAGCGTGACCTGAGCTTATTTTGGTACTAAAAACTGGGGAATAGCAGCTGATCCGTGACATGCTGTGGAATAGCTAATCCCTTCTCCACATGGCAGGGGCCAGAGCAATTGGTGCCAGCACTAAACAACTGGGGAGTGTCGAACTGGCTGCAGCAGTTCTGTGGGATCCCTCCTGGCTTGTTACTGAAGAGCAGCCAAGGCAGAATCCCTGTGCGTGGATGCTGGGTGCCTTTGATGAGAAGGCACTTTACCCTGGGGCTGATGCAGGCGTGTTGGCTGCTGGCCAGTTCTTCTGCCAGATGCTTGGGTCTTATTGCTTCTGGACAGCCGCTTCCCTCTGCTGCGGCTGGCCTGCACATCTATCGGTGTTAGAAGAGCTTATAATAAGCCACAGTGAGGCAGAATTAGCCAGAACGATTCCAAAGAAAAAAGCCAGGGATAATCCAGTCTGTAATCATGACTTTCTCCCATGTTGCACCTCAGTGTGCATGCAAGTCAGCTGTCGGACTCTCTTCGCTTCAGTTGTAGACAGTTTTGTCTGCTCCAAGTGCCTGCATTTTGTGCTGCTCTGTTTAGAGGTTGGAAGCAAGGTCTTTGAAGGCCTCTGAGAAATACCTTTCATACATAATAGCAGCTTTCTTACCAGTACCTTGACAGGCTTTGGAAAGGCGGGCTGGGGAGCAAACAGCCACATCTCTCCTGCCCTTCGCTGTCACTTGAGTGATGCTTACAAGTGCGTTGTCAGCCGAGTCCATCTGCTTCAGGAGCGTTGTATTAATGGTATTTACTTTCTTGCAGCCACTGGTGCTGCTCTGGAAAGAAGAAAAAAACCCAAAAAACTAATTGTATGTTGACTGACAGTTACTCTGTTCTTCAGCATGGTGAGTCTTGGATGAGTCTTGCTGTAGCTAGGACGCTCCAAAAAGCTGTAGAGTCTGTGCTGAGTGAGTGCACCAAATAAATCTGGGTTTGCCTCAAGTTAGCTTTCTGACTGGTTTCAGCATCCTTTGATTCAGCATCCTTAGGCAAATATGACAAGATTTGCCACCTAGTACTGGAGTCTGCTGTCAACTGAGATAAATGGACATCAGTTCATGGCAGATGGTCCAAGGACGTGTAAAACTACCCTCCCGTCTCTAATTATTCTCTTCTTCCGTATTTGCTACAACCACATGTTTATCACTGGCTTCTCATTCTCAGATCATTATTTCATTGCTACTGATGTGATAAGAGAAAATGTTTCATTTATGAAAGCCTTATTAGGAACATGGGAGCAGCAGGTCCCTATGTCTACCTGCAGCAGTACCCTGCCTCTGATACCCAGCTCCTGAAGCCATGGAGGAAAGAATGAAGAAAACATGTTGTGAACAGTTTGTCGGATTCTTTTTTAGCTACAGTAAGCTTTGACATCACTGACACCTTATAGCTGAGAGCTTCTTCAAGTATGAATTATATTTAAGTCATTGAATATCCTCCCTCTTTGTTTACCGAGAGTAAACAGCAGTTTCCAGCTTTCCTTTGCTGCCACATAGTCTAGAGTGCTCTCCTACAAACTCTTAATCTTGTTAATGCTGTAGGATCTGTGGTTAAGCCCTAATTGATCTATTTTTATTTGAAGTATTTGCTATTTGAAAACTCAGGCGTCTTGTGGAGCTCTGACACAGTCTGCAAGTTCTTTGTTTATAGAGGCTTTCCTCACAGAGCTGGCTTTCCAGGGGCACGAGGCTGGAATGGTTCCCTAGCATTGTTCCCCTGCCTGTGCTAACAGTAAATCAGAGAGCTGCCAACTGTTGCAAGTCCTTTGGCCCAGTCCAGGAGGGTGCAGTGACAGTGAAAGCATCAGCCTGTGCAGTCAAAACCAAACTGCAGGGTGCAGGTGCCGAGTGGTGGATCAGTTTGTGTGTAGAGAACTGAAATGTCTTAAAGGGTTTGGAGGAGGTGCTGAAAGCAGCACTGTTGGGAGAAGATTCACACATTCAAGGGACTTTTTTTCTCCTCTAATGAGAAGCGGGTTTGGTCAGTGTTTTATAAATACACCCTAAGTTTCTTTTTAACGAGTGTCCCTGGTCTCTTTCTGGCAGATTTAACTAACTTTATTGGGCTGGTATGTGCAGTAACCTACTTTACAAAACCAGTAGCCCTTTGCTGATCATCTCCAGACTCACCAAAGTGGATGAAGGCTACATTCGATGCACAGAACCTATTGCGTTGGTTTTGTTTCTTCCACAAATATCTACTGGCCTCTATCCATTAATTAAAATTCAGGAAAGACACCGGCTGTGGAGCATTCATGTATAGCTGCTGTCAGCGAAAATCGTGTTGGACTAGCAGGCTGTGGGACGTATTAATGCTGGAGACACGTGTGGCCTGGGAGGTGGGCAGATGCACAGCCTGAGTCACGAGCAGTGATCTGGTCTCCCCAGAGACCTTTTATACCTCCAGGCAGAGCCAAGGTAGTGAAAGTAGAGCAGTGCAGAGATGGTAACAAGCAGCATAGCCGTCCGGGGGTGGTGTTGGGTGGAACAGGCAGTATTTCAAGGTGGCCAGATGGATGCTTTTTCTGGGTTCAGTAATTGCATAACTGGGATGTGTCCTGGGACTAGGCAGGGGAGGTTTTTAATTATTCAGATCAACTTTGCTCAGATCCTTTTAAGTAGAGAGGGGAAAAAAAAATCAAGAGTTCTTGTGATTATTTTTAAATTGCTTTGGAAATGCATGGCACAGAAGGCGTGTGGTGTGCTGAAACAGGGAGAAAAACACCCTTTTAGCTCGGTAAATCAGGAATAAGGAGTAGTCTAATCAGTGTTAAATGTCCGTGTTAAATGTGTGACTTCCCAGCTGTAGCTGAGGAACAGTGTTTCACATCCTCAGAAGAACTAATGGTAGGGCCTTTATCTTGCAGATCATCAAAAGATGTGCTACTCTGCACTGGTGCTGGCCATGATGTTCTCCATGGGGGAGCCCCTGCCATATCATCACTATGGTAAGAGCAGGCTCTGTTTACGGCTTGGTAGGACAGCAGAGCTGATGGTGTGACATCTGGAGCGTGCTGGCAGGCACAGGGAAGGGACCTTTCCTGAGGGCCAAGGTGGGGACAGTTAGGGGAAAGGCCAGCAAGAACAGGGTCTGCTCTCTATTGATAGAGCTGAAACAGGTCAAGGTAACAGATTTCCAGAGAGCAGCAGCACAAATCTAGGTTAGAGCAGTGGAGGACTGATGCCATGCTGCGCAAGAGGTGGATTTGCTCATCACTGTTACTGAGCAGCGTTTTGTTTTACCTCTGCCCTGTGTGAAAGCGCGCACCGCTTACTTGCCTCGGTGACATTCTGTCTACTGATGAGGCTGAGATCCCGGATCGCTCCAGGAACACTCACTAAAGCTGTCAGCTGCGTGATGTGGCCTCTTCCTTCTAACAGGGTCTCCCTTCTAAGAGCACAGTGCAGCCCTGCATATTTCAAGCGGAGATGATTGAGGGTATTGCAATCAATAAGGAAGCGCAAATGGGCCCGATCTGCCTGTTTTATCCTCTGTACTTTCATTCCAACCTTTAGCCAGAAAACCCTTCCTGCCTGCTTTCTCCCCATGTTGTGCTCCCTGTATTTAGGAAACTCTGAGCTCAGTTTTCCTAGAAACATGGTAGAGATTTTTTATAAACATCTCCTCACATCTCATCACCTTAACACCTCAGTAAGCACATGAAAGATTTAAGCTGGTGCAGTAGAGACTGTGGACTGAGCCTCCACACCTCCTGCTTTTCTCTCCTTGTGTAACCCTGGCAATTGTTTCCTGCACGTGGACTTATCTGCATGAACTCCTGAGCTTTTCTAATACCTAAATTGAAAAATGGTTTATTACTAATGGTCTGGATGATTACTTTTTTTTTTTTAAATAGGTGGATTAAACCAATGGTGAAGAATACAAATCTCTTCCTACCTGAAGCTTTTATTGGCAGCAGTGATGCTGCAGCAACAGCTAGAGCAGGATGTGGTAGTTTATTTACTCCAAAAAATTACCAGTGGGTGACCACCTTTCAGCATTCCCCTGCCCCGTGGTTAGTTCTGAGCCACTTCTCTCACACAAAGACACTTCAGTGCTCTGTCTAGTCCGTTTGCAGGGTTGTTAGTTCCCCAAAGGCTGACATTGGCACTCTACTAATGTTTTTTTAGCATAAAAGCATGGAGAAAGGGGCTTGCATGGTCCCTTGTTGCTTGATTTACTTTCACTGTGCTGTAAATGTCCTCTTTCTCCTTGTGCAGAACATCTCAACTCTCAGTTTGTGCAGTTCCTTCTGGACGTGATTGAGGATGGGCTGCCCTCAGACACCACCGACCAGCTGCCTGACTTATTTGTCAACGTCCTTCTGGCCTTCAATCTCCACATTCCAGGTTGGTTTGGTGCTGCTCTGCCTTGGCAGGATTTCAATGATCTGCAGTGAGGGCGTGAAGAATGGGGAGGGAGAGTCTCACTGGGTCTTCACGTTGCTATGATAACCTCTCCAGCTCCCCTAGCCTCTGGCAATACACTGTGTTTAGATATTGTGCAAAAACCTAGAGATAAAAACGGTCTGAGAGCCCATGTGCAACAGACTGACCTTCTGGGACACAGCAGCTCTGTGAGGTCCAGCAGATTTCTCTCCGTACTTCCACGCTGCCTGGATCCAAACAGTTGCTGGGCTGCACTTGCAGAACATGAGTGGGATTAACTCATGGGCTCAGCTGATTTGGGAGAGAAAATGCTTCAGTGAGCATTTCTCAGTACCAGTCCACAACGAAAGTCCTCTGCCTTCTGTAGATCTTGACAAACCTTCTGCTTACCCATCTGCACCTCTGGAAGCTCATTCAATGCCTGTGTATTGAGGCCAGGCCCTTCACTGTTGGCCTGAGCCGTGGTCTCTCCTGGTTGTGCTCGTTCGCTCTCCCCTGCTGAGCTCCATGAGAACAGACAACACATCTCGTCCCTAGAGAAATGCATTTGCCCTCTCGCTGCCTGCGAGTCTTGAAGCCTGTGGTGAGATTGGAGAGTAGTTCCAGGTCCTGCTAAGAGAGGCCACTCCTTAATCCAAAATCTCCTGTTGCTCCAATTGCCTTTAATTACTTCCTCTTATTTGCTTCAGGGAGACAGGGGAGGGTAAAGCAGCAAGGACATGTCCAGTATTTTGAGTTACGCTTCGTTAAAATTTATGTGAAAGTTTCTAATTCCATGTGAAAGTTGATTGCACAGAGACTGATTTAGTGTATCTCTGATGCTTTCATTCATTACCCCTTTTCACAGTTACCCATGTAATTCCTGGCTGCAGTAATTAGGAAATAATGCATGACAAGCAGTGTGTTTCTGGGGGATTATTGCCCACCTGGGGGGCAGCTGAGAGCAGTGACCTCTTCTCTGATATTGAGAACTTGTTAAATGATGTTGAGGTTGCTTTATTAGTGGATTGAATTTTTTATTCCTCTGTCTGCAAGTTTCATCTATAACACAGAGTTCAGTGGTGCAGCATTAGTTCAAAACTCTCCTAAAAGCATATTATATTGATGCCCTTCAATGTAAAGGATCCTAAAGCACTTGCCAGCCTGTGAAATATTATCGGGTTGCCAACCCTGTGCCACAGGAGTAGCCACGCTGTGCCGTTTGGATGCGTCTGAGTGTTCCCACTCACACACATATCTGCTAGGGTGAGCAAATTTTAGTTACAACAGATAACCCCCAGAGCAGGTATGGGGACATTTCCTGGAAGAAGTCTTCGGCCCCTACTCTGGGGGGCCAGCCCAGTGCCAAGTGCTGGGAAGAATAGCTTTTCCCCTGTGGGATGCTACTGGGACCTGGTCATCCCTTCTGACGAGAGCTTGCAAGGTAGTAAATTCCAGTGAGGCACTGCTGATATGAAGTAACAAGATACCAGAGTGGAGCCCTTGGCTTCAGAGGGTTGTGAGCAGTGTTAACGTTTGATGACATAAAACCTTTGCAAGGTATTTCACAGTGCTTGCTTGGCAGGACTGGAGCCCACGTGTGAATCCCATGAAGTCCTAAAGTGCTTCATGCATTATTTCCAGATTTATTTCAACTCCCTGCCCTGCCCACCCACTCTGTGGTGCTGAAACTTTTCATAGCCCTGGTGTAGGCTGTGGTTTCCCAAAGCTCCTCGGACTGATAGGAAATAGTAGCCCTTCACTATTTATTTTTGTTATTACTGTGGTCTTCAGGAAACAAAGGGATGTGCTTGAACACTTTTCTTCCTTAGTTCCAGAACACAGCGTGATCATGACTACAATAAGCAAGCACTCGAATGTCAAGACTTTCACAGAAAAGCTGCTGCTGCTGCTGAACAGGGGAGGTGAGTTTGTGGCACTGGTACGTGCCTGGCAGGGATGCAGCTAATGGTGACTCTGGGAGATGAGCCCAGTGCTGCTTAAGGGGGGGGATGTGTCAAGGGTGCAGGTAGCCAAGGAGCTGTCGGCTCAGGCAGGA
>NW_009702935.1:866-6693 GCF_000703405.1 Apaloderma vittatum | reverse complement strand
TCCTGCTGAGTTTGTGAGAGTGACAGGCTGCATCACTAAGGGTGAAGCTGCACAAAGAATGCTGAAGGCATCTAGGAAGAAAGCAGAGGTGTCTGGGCTGCTGTTTCTGTGTACTTCTGGGTTGGATTGGCCCCATTTCACGGCACGGCCAGCTGCAATGTAGGCAAGCTCTTGTCTGGGAGGAAAGCTGGTCCTGGGCCACAACTGTCCTTGGACAGACAGGGATCGGTCAGTGCTGGCACACAAACCTCAGCCTGTGCTGGCAATCATCAGCCCTGGGGCACAAATCTAGAAGCATGTCTTGTGTTCCAAAATGCTGCTTAGAGTGGAACTTCCCGTTTCAGGATTGCTGGCGGGTTAGCTTTGAATCTGCTCCAGGCATAGAGGAAATCCACTGTGCATGCAGAGCTTTTGCTGGGCAGATTGCTAGAAAGCTGGAGATCTCTGCAGGAAGCGCGGTGCCAGCTATTTCTGCGTCTGCTGCACGCCACTGTTCTGCTTTCTAATATTTTCTGGAGCACAGGGGCTTTGCTGCCTGAGATTCATTTTGTTGATTTACTGGTAAATAACTCATCCTGTGATGCTTGCAGCTCATCTTTACTCTGGCTTCAGTTCTCTTTGGGGTTGCAAATCTCTGTCTCCAGGTTATATCTGACTGAGGACAGCCAGCATCTCAGTGCTCTTCTGTCTGGCCTCCTCCCAAAGCCTTTGTTTAGTCCATTCCCTGCAGGGATCACCTTCCTCGGATGGGCTGGGGGAAGAAAGAGGGGGCTTCTCTCTTGCCCACCTTCCTAACAACAGCTGGGGGGTGGCTGCAGCGTCCCAGAGCCCCTCTTGGGGTCTGCAGGAACATATTTTGGGAGAGAACAGGATGTAGTGCCTCATTTAAACTTGCAAGTGTTTCTTTTCTTGCTTCTGGGATAGTACTAGCCTGGTCTGTGTGGTGAAGGCTCATTTGTGGCATGGGCTCTGATGGACTTTTCGAAGGGATGGTTGGACCAGACTTAACCAGGGAAGAAAGGAGTGGTAGCTGTTGAGCAAAAAGGGGAGGCTCTGAGAGATGATGTGCTAATGAGCTCTCACCTGGGATGGTAGGTGAAACATAAACAATGATTAATGCTAATGCTAATGAGTTTGGTCTCTGCTTGCTATCCTGCAGAGCTGCCATCCTGATTACACAGCTTTGTGCAAAGCACTAAGGTCTGCTGGCACAGAAGCCAGCCACAGCTGGCCAAAGCCAGGACAGCCTCCTCTTCAAAGTCTAAAGAAGGGATGTGCACTGAAGGTGGAGGGGGCAGGGAGTGGGCAGCATGGCTTAGCGCAGTCTCTCTGCCTCCCCCAGATGATCCAGTTTGTATCTTCAAGCATCAGCCTCAGCCACCACATTCAGTGCTGAAGTTTCTGCAGGACATCTTTGCCAGCAAGGATACAGCCAGCATCTTCTACCATACGGACATGATGGTCCTGATAGACATCCTGGTGCGGCAGATTGCTGATCTCTCTCCAGGAGACAAGGTGCTCACATTAACCCATTGGGAAAGGGAGTCCCAAAGCAATGGTGTTTCTCCTGGCCCTCCATGGGGCCTGCAGGTGCAGGCAAGAGTGGAGTCCTGAGGCAGACATGACCTTTCTGGGTGCTCAAATCAACCTTGGGGGCTGAGAAGGAAAGGGGGGTTTATCTTACCTATCACGTGGCAGTAGAAATATGTATTTGGAAAAAGATCTACCAGGCTTCTGGTGGCCTGCACCCTTCTGTCCAGGGACCTCTGTGAGTAGCAGAAGGAGAAGGGAACTCTCTGTTTTGGAGTTGCAGGAGGCAGGGGTTGCGCACATGTTTGAGAGCAGGTGAAGAGCAGCACTGGGTTGCTGTGGGAAAAGCAGAGTTTTCCATCGCTACTAATGAGCCTAAGGAAAAGCAGGTGCCTCTGGAGTGGCTCTCTGGCTGGTGGTGCAGCGGCAGCTGTTCCTGCACTAATGCTCTAATGGAGACTGGCATGCTTGTTTATCTCACTTTAAATCTTTTCATTGTGCTCTGTGTTTTGTCTCCCCTCCCACTTGGCAGCTGAGGATGGAGTATCTCTCTCTGATGCACGCCATCATCCGCTCCACGCCCTATCTGCAGCACCAGCATCGCCTCTCTGACCTGCAGGGCATCTTGCAGCGCATCCTGGGTGAGGAGGAGGAGGGACAGCAGTGCCAGATGGACAAACTGATCATCTTGGAGATTTATAAGGAGTTCCCAGAAATCTCTCCAAGTACCAGCTAACCACCCCTGGGCTTGGACTGGTTTGAACCACTTGGATTGACGGCGTCTATTGTTGACATTTTCTCCCCATTCCCTTCCAGTACAGCTCATACCTTATATCCCTCCATGCGGGGCCTAAGGTTGGGACAGTGTTCACCCGCCCTTTAGAAACACCAGCGGCAGAAAGGGCACAGGGTGCTCCTGGGGCCTGGTGCTCGGTGCAGGTTGGAGCGGGATGGGTGCCGGCATGTGGTTTGCCTGCAAGACTCGGGCAGGAGGTGTTTGGGCAGCTGGTGTTAGTGGGAAGGGCAGAGAGCTTGTGAGGGTCTTCAGTAGCCGGGGCAGGGGGTTGTTTAGCTGTGCTGGTGTCCTGAGGTCCCGAAGAGAAAGGCCTTTGCCTTAGAGTATCACTTCTTTTCCATGTGCATCTCTCTCCCTGCAGTGACCAAGTGGAGTCCGCTGGTGCTTGGAAGAAGCTTTCGTAACATCTGTTTTGTTTTCTGCTGCTAGTGCCAATGTGCTGCAGCCCTGCCAAGGGGGGTAGCTCGCTCGCTGTCTAACGCCTCGTCTAGTGAGCCTCCTGGCCCTCAGCTTTGCCTCTGAGTAGCAGCCCACCTAGGGTCATAGAGGTCTTATGCCAGCAGCTGCTTTTTTCAATCTGCTTTCTATAGTGACGTTTAAATCTGAATTTCTTGTGCACTGTGGCAGCCTAGAAGTAACGACCACGTGGGTGACACTGCCCTTAGGAAGCCTTTGGCCCACTCACGGCGCAAAGACGTGTCCTGCCAAGTGAAAGCTGCCGCTTGCCACCTCTCTTCGCAGTGTCACCCCCGGGCCCCAAGCAGAGGGGCTGCGCCTGGGCAGGCGCGCTCTATTCGTGAAGCGTGTGGATCTCTTGCCTTGAGCTTCATAGTAGCTCTGCCTTGCTGCCCTCCCTCTCCACAGGGCAGCGCTCAGAGGCAGCGTGAGCCTGGTGTCCAGTAGCTGTTTGTGACTATGCACGAGTGTGGGGAACCCTTATTTATATTTCCTCTAGGTTTCTAGCAAATGGGATTAACCTATTTCACTGTTACAGATAGTCACACTCACTAACATGGGTCTCTTAGATATTTGTGTGCGCGGTCTGGTCCCTGGCCCCAGCTCTTCCTTTGCAGTATCCAGTGTAGGAGCTATTGGAAAGTGGAAGTACTGGGCACTGTATATTTTTTTTATTTTTTTTTTTAGTTTGAGGCGATGGCATGAGCTCTGCTCTGCAGGCCTGGGCTGTGGGCGCTGGGGCAGCAATGCTCAGGAATGGAGGGGGTTGGCCTGGCAGCCAAGGGAGGCGAGGACCTCCTGAAGTCAGCCTGGGAATGCCCAAGCTTGATAACCACCCTCGTAGAGAAACCTATTTTTCCCCTGTAAAAATGTATCAATGTCAAAAGGGATCCTGTATTTTCTTAAACACTAAGTGTAACATGCAGAGGAATAAAAATGTCTTAAACTGGACTTCTGTGACTGTAGCCCTGCCTGCCCCGTCCTGTTGTGGGGTGGACCGGGGTGCTGGAGGTGGCTCGGGTGTGTGCTGCCAGCTAAGGGAAAGCAGTGGGTGCGAAGCAATGCAGTAGCTTTTCCGCACTTGGCTTCTTGCACTGTGTTTTCCTGCCACGTCACTGGGAGATAAGCAGTGGTGGAGGGCAGCAGCCCTTGCTAGGGGTGCAGCCATCACCCCTGTGAGCCCGCCAGCACCACTGCTCTGGATTAAGGGCATGGCAGAGCTGGACTCAGCAGTTTGCTTCCTGAAAGGCTGCCAGTGGAGCAGGCTCGGGGCAAACCCACTGCCCAGCAGAAGCCCAGAAGCAGGCTGCATCTGTGTTAGCCAGGAGCACAGCCTGGGCACAGAGCTTTCTGTGGTGGTGTCCTGCCTGCCACAGGGGGCTGGCAGAGCCCTGGCTGGGCTGAGCCTGAACAGGCAGACCTGGTGGCTCTGCTCAGCATCCCTGAGCCATCACTGACCCTGGCACTGCTCACCCCTTCCACACCGCTGCCACGCTGTCATCACAGCCGGGGCTGGAAGGGCTGGGAGTCAGCCTGCTGCTGGGTGGGTCCCGGGGGAGATCTGCACCCGCTGCCCAGGAAAGGCCTTCGCCATCACAGGGAATCAAACTGCAGCGTGTAAACTCATTATCCCCGAGCCTGCTCAGCGGTTCCTGCTCGGCACGCGGGTGACAGGCACAGATAACGCGCGTTTCCATTAGCAGTAATAGGCTGCTATTAGAGTGGTATCTCCTCGTATCAGTGTGTTTTTATTGCGGCGCAGCAGTGAGGGGTGTTGGGGGGGTGGCGCGGGGGGAGCAATGCACTGCCTGTGACCTGCGCCTCTGCTTTATTGTCTGGAATGATTCAATTACAACTATTTTGTGGCAGTAATACCCCGATGATTTTCTCCCCCTCCCCTGAGCTGTCAGCCGGGTAATTAGAACAAGTAAACTTGAAAGCCTTCATAATTTTTTAAAAGTATTGCCTCTCTCCTGATTGGGTTTCTTGATGGCAAATCCCCAGTTTGGGGAGGTGCGATGTATAATCCAGCCGGCGGCGGGGGCTTGTGCAAAGCTGGTGCCTTCCTGTCACACGTGGGGTCTGTCCTGCACTCAATTAGATGAGGTTTCTTGGGTGAGCTGTGTGCAGGGCCAGGGCTGCTCTGGTATTAGCCTGACAGGGCTGGGAAGGATCGGGTGGAGGACTGGAGGGGGAGAACGTAAATCCCCCTGGCACGCACACGGCTTGCGTGCCTGCAGCCCAGTCAGTGCTGATGTTGGACCAGCCAAGCTGGAGGCGTTTTGTGGTGGCTGAGGAGTTGATCGGGGCACATTACCTGCGTTCAGGAATTCTGCAGAGTTTATAAATTAACATACCAGCTTCTCAGATATCCACACCCACCACCATCCCTCAGTACGGCATAAGCACCCTGGGAACTTCTCCCCAGCACATCCCAAGCCGAGCGAGCTGCCACTGTAGGACCTGCTTGGCATTTCTCACGGTGGTCCTGAAACACTGATCAACTCAGGCACTGGGGCAAGGACAAGCTCTGCCTGCTCTTTCCCCTCTGCAGCTGTCCAGATGGTGGCCAGGCCTTGGCTTCTGTGTGGGTGACAGTACTGGAAGGGAGCCACTGGCTATGAGGATGGTGCAGGGTGGTTTGGGGACCTGCTGGGCGTGTTGCAGACCCTGCTGTGTGCTTGCTTAGTTTCTACCCTAAGAGTGGGTGCCTGCTTGCAGTCAAACCCCAAATCAGCGGGCAGCATGCACTCTTGCCACCCACCCTCTTGTTTACACTAACAGTAATTGATAGGGGACCATCTGTCCCCATTGGTGAAACCAAAGCCACATGAGAGCCAGTGGTGGTCACAGTTGGTGGGGAGCATCGGGCAGAGGCAAAGCGATGGTGATTCCAGGATTCAGCACTGCAGCTGGTGCAGAGGGCAGCGCCACAGCAGTGGCAGCTGGACCCCCTCGACGTCCCCATTTCCTGTGCCCAGGGGTCAGCGCATCTCCTCTGACCTCCTCCTTGCTGTGCGGATGGCCTGCGCCGGCCCAAGCAGC
>NW_009702935.1:0-774 GCF_000703405.1 Apaloderma vittatum | reverse complement strand
TGCCAGGAGCAAGGGCTGAGCGAGCAGAGGAGCTCTGTCTCCCCTGTGAGTCCACCACAAGGGGTGCCGGCGGTGCCCAGCCTGGCTGTGGTGCTGGTATAGGGGTCCCCCTGTACCCAAGCCTGCCCGCCCTGACCCGCAGCCCATCCAGCACAGAGGCACAGGGGCCTCTCGCAGTCCCCTTTGAGCTGGGACGTGTGTGGAGGAATTGTGTGTCCTGTGTACTCCCTGCCTTTTCCTACCCCATCCTAAATTGCCAACTCTCCAATTTACTCCCGATTTCCTCCTGGATGTGTCTCTTTCTTCCCCAGCTGCCATGCCTCAGGCTCCCCTCTTCTTCAACATGACGTGGCCCAGATGTTTCCCCACCGCAGCACGCTACACGCTCCTAAGAACATAACCCCTGTTATTCCTAAACCTATTACGAGCTTCAGTGGATCAGGCTGCGATATCAGCCAGATTAGACCAAACCAATGGCGAAGTCGCAAGGCTGATGCACCAGCGAGTTCTCTTGATGCAAGAGCCCCAAACTGAATTCTCCTTGGGAAGACACGGGAAAACTGTGAATGTCTCCCCGGTGTTGGTTCCTGGCCTGGTGGGTGGGGGCGGCTGCGGTGACAGCGGGGCGCGGGGCCCAGCAGAGCGCCAGCTGGGCCCGGCCACTGCTCAGGCCGGAGAAACCTCCATCCCCGAAGACCCACCAAATCCGGTGCTGGCTTGCCGATGGACGCGGGCGGTCAGAGGGAAACCTTCAGCCTGCCCAAGATGCCGCTG
>NW_009702934.1:0-44802 GCF_000703405.1 Apaloderma vittatum | reverse complement strand
TTGCATTTTGACTTGTTGAAGCTCATGCACTAGCTGGGATAATATTCTTGCATCTCCTCCTCATGGAGTCAAAGAATGAATATAGTCTTCTGTTTTTCCAAGAACCATAATACCAACTTGCCTTCCTTCTGCTCGTTCAATAGCAGAACACCTAAGACATCGATTCAGAACACCTCCACGCGTATTTTATAATTAATATAAAGCAGTGAACAAGTATTTGAGCACCTTGCACCTCATACGAAGCATGAACAACAAAAATAGAGCATAAAGGTATAGGCAAATTAAGCGGTGCTCACAGCACTACATTTTAGAGCTGAGAACATCTCAGATAATTTCAGGAACTTGAGATTTTGCATTTCACAAAATGTTTGTGTCTCTACTAAAACTACATAATAATATTGCTTTATTGCATGGCTAAGATGAGAAAACAGTTAGTGAAATCCTATTTTTCCCCAGGAATGTTTCTATTTTTTAAGCAAACACTTCTGGAAAGCATCAAATTGGACATTTCTACACTTGAACACTCAGCAGGTGAACAAAATCATCTGTATAAGCCCTCATAATCTTTGAGAAATACTTATTTCTGAACAATCACTTCTAAACCGTGTTCCTTAAGCCTTCGGTAGTAGCTGAGCGACGCTGGTTATTAAATTGAGGTGCAGCAGAGTTTATTTTTTCTTATCGCAATTTAAAAAAAAAAATGCTGGGATTTTTTTACTTTTTTTTTTTCTGGGAATTTTGGGGTGTTTAAATATAAGCAGCATTTAGTGAGCGGCTTTGAATTCAATATTAAACCACACTCATAGCTTAATTATGAAAAAATATCATTGTCACTACATATTTGGAATACTAAATCTAGTAAGCTTTATAAAAACCTCAAGGCACTTTTTTCTCTCAAATTTGTTTTTATTTTGAAAGCACTCCTTAGATAAGGTGTCTTAATATTAGAACAAGTCTAGTATAATTAGTTTTCTGTTGAAAATATTTTGGGGAAAAAGTGTTCTGTCTATATCATTAGTTCAATAGAAAAAAAAATACACTTCTAAAGCTAAAATCATCTATATTTTACAATTCTGGTGCTTTCAATTGGTAGAAGTTTCTGCAGATACGTTTTGTCCTAAATGAGCATCCAATTCTTTTTTCTTTCCAATGGCAAGGGAAAATTAGCTGACTAAAGGTAACTACTACTAACTCTTCCTTAAGCCATTTTATAATTTTTCAGTCAGGAAATAACAGAAATATTTTGGAAAGCTAACAGCAATTGTTTACTTTTGGCCAGTTATTGAGACTGGGGGAGGGGAGAATTGTTCTAAAAGGAGACCGCGGGTTGAAAGAAGGGAGAAAGGAAAGAAGCAGCATACTAACATCAGGAAAAGAATGTGGGTTTCTTTTATATATACATATACAATATGAAGTTTTAATACATATTTTTACATGCATTAAAATATAAATAAATAAAATATTACAATTATTAGTCATTAATTTCTCTTCAATTTAACAGTAAATTCAGAACACTGAAGATTTTAAGATACCAGTCCTTAAGCACACAGACAGCTAGCTACCCCCGACTCCCACACTGTTGTAGTAAGAAAGACAGCCCTTCTTCGATAAAGTTTAGAGCACAGTCTAACATCAGTGCTCTCCATAATAACCTGGAAGAGCCTGACTCTCTATCATATGCCTGGTAAACATAAGCTAATATTAACCTGTGTATTATCCCTCTTCGCCTCGACATTCCTCACTATACATACATACTATGTATACTCTTCAAATTGGAATCCTAAATGGCCAGAAAATAGAAATAATCACGGATTTTAAAAAAGTTCTATTATTTTACGCCAGGAAATTGCATTTTACTCTCAGAACCCTTAACCTCTATTACTGAAAGGATAATCTTACCATAACAAAGATGCTGTTTATACTTAACAATAACCTAACCAAGTTAGCACCATAGAGCAAAATTTGGTCTGAACAAGCACAGAAATCCCAGCAGTTTGGTTTGCTTTTAGTTTCTCCTTCTGCAAACTGAAAGAAAGTCAGGTTTCTACCTCACTGTGTGATGAAGAGATTTACTCATGCTTACAGGTCATAATGAAATTAGATTTTTTTTTTTTATTAAGTTGCTTAGCATTAAAGATATATTCCCGTATTTCAGTGACAGGGAAGAGAAAGTAAACATGAGTGACAGACAGCAACAGTACTTCTTAAACGGCTCATTATCCCATGTAATCAGAAGATCACTGCATATAAAGCATTTAACAGTTTAAACCAAATCGCTCTAAGTGAAGACAGACACTCACCACCTTCCCTCTAAAGATCAGCCTAAGAGAATTTAAACATAAAATAAGAGCACTGGAAGAAGAGATGAATGAGGTGAAGTTTATTTAGAGCTTTATATGTTTGTATTTAAAAGTAGAGAGGGCAAAAAACCAACATTGAGCAAATGCCCCTGGCATCTAATCACTGACTGTCCTCTAAGCATGTTCTAGAAAAGATGGGGCAGGAACAGGATTCCTGTATGAGAAATTACTTACGACACCTTAAAAACTGATGTAGGAACTTTGTCTGAAAATTTAGACTGAACTGTATCTATTTTGTGTTGTGAACATTCAAGCTGATGAACAAGAAATTATGCTCAGACATGAATACACGTAAGGACAAAGGAACATGTATTCCCAATGAAGGGCAGCTTACCACAAAGCAGAGGGGTTTTTTTAGCCTATGCACAAATCAATAATATTCTGCATTGCATCATTTGTATATTAAACAGACAATAATTTCATTGAGAAAAAACAGGTCGACCATACACAGAGAGAAACTGCGTCACATCCAATAAAAAGAAAACTATAAGGCATAACTAAGTTATACCTTATAAATGCCAGCAATAATGCCCATGTTCTGAATCTTCACCTTCTCAGTTTTCCAAGCACCTTCAGATTATTCTGCACTCTGTGCGTCAACACCAAGATAGGCTATTGAAGATGTCATAAATGTCATAAATGGTGCAAAAGGAGCACAAATAAAAGGTGAAGTTTGAAGAGTATCAGTGACCTCTTCTTCCTAACTGGCAAATGAGGAAGGAAGAGGGGATGCTACAACCAGAAGCCAAGCAGGGTGGTAGTCACTCCACAGCCTTCCATAGCAGTGGAAAATCCAACACTAATAAAAAAAAATCTCCTCAGTATACATCACACTTCTAACTCTGAACCAAATGGTTGAGAATGAGAACTTTGACACCCTTCTCCCATACACCAGTCAGTTTTGCATACTGGCTCTGTCAGCACAATTTCCTACCCAGTATAAGGTGAGGAACAGCTAAGCAGCCTCAGCTTCTCCAGATGTTTCAGAAATCTCCTCACTCCACAATTTCTCGTTAGGGACCACTACAACTAAATATTCTGCTTCAGCCGAAATCAAAAGCTATGGCAATAAAATATACAAAAAGGAATCACCTCGAAAAATGATCAACAAGAGTCCAAATTTAAACAAACGTAAAAACAAAGCTCCAGGAACCTGCAGGTTCCAGTTTCAAGCTACCTACTACAAGGTTTGTATTGTCACAAGCAACAATTAATGTCCATTACATACTACTATTCTAATTACAGGACTATTGTCCAGTAATTAATAAAATAACAACAGCCAACAAAGTTCTTCATATGCTTGATGCTGCTCTAAAACACTTTGCAAAGCTCTATTAAGACTGGTAGTCACCCACACATACAGGTTGTCATAATGCTATCTCCTCCAAATATAACATTACCTTGCATAAAATAACATCAGTAATCAAAACCTGAAGGGGGTCCTGCATATGTATTTACCCAAATACATAACAAAAAGCCTCTGACAAAGTACCTACTGGTTCTGATGGGGGAATAATGAACACCTGGGAAAAACAGGGTGGAAGCAAGCAAGTAATGCTGCCTTGTGCTATTTGCAAATAGCTTAGTAATTAACTCTATCAAGTTTGTATTTTTTAAACTGAACAGCACACTAAAGCCGAGCTTGAATCAATACCTCTGCTTCCCTAACTGTTGATTCTGTCCTGTGGTTTTTATTCTGGATTGCCAGAACAGACAGATTCACACATAAGATCCATTCTTTTCTACGTTAAAATTTTAATTTTGGATCGAGAAGTGCCTTTTGTTTCCAAATACCCTCCAAGACCTCCAAAGGCACAAACTAATCTTCACTTGTTGCATAATCTGCAAGATGCTGGCAATCTGGAAAAAGAAAAGGACTAAAAAAAAGAAAGACTAATTAATTCACCCAGATGCTGCAGTGTAGATTACCTTGGATCATCTGGGAAAAAGATTTCTGTGCAGTATAAACCAGAACAGTGCTAATGAAATGAGTTTGCACTGTGATAGTATTAGTTTAATTTTAATTTACAGCCATTCCGATAAAAAAAAACAAACAACAAACAACCATACACACACCAAAACAAAAAAAACACCAAAATCAGCTGCAAATACCACCGTGGTCTGTGTGTCTGCAAGAGACAGTAATGAACAGTTACAGGACAAGAAAGAGCCCAGAAGAGCCAAGAGCCTGATGTGTGGGGCTTTCACCAAGGATGGAGGAGCCACGTGTCCAGAGCCCTTATTAAATCCAAGAGTGAGAAGGTCTGGGTTGCCTTCCCCACATTCCACGTGTGTGCTCTCATAACCTGGCTATTCTTCACTATCTCCACCCTGGTTTTCTCCAAAATAAGCTTTTAGGAAAGGCTTCTACCTTGTTGCAAGGTGAGATGAAAGTGGGGTTGTGATAAGGTTTTCCTCATTTCTCGAAAGTGCTCATTTCCCACCCAGGACAGGCATCCATGCACAGCAAGACAGAAGGTCCGATCCATGTGGCACCTTCAATCTCCACTTTTCACACAACAGTCACAGCAGCACCCAGCATTTTTAAGCAGATTAAAAAAAAAAAAGTATGTATTTAAAATAGTTACTATCCAAACCCCAAAATCCCTCCATCCTTCAGATTATCTGCAAAAGCTTATTTGCAGCTGCATCACCTCATTTTAAGCCTCTTGCAGTTTTTTCATCAATGTTATTACAGTCCCTCCCTGTTTTCAAGTGTCTCCAACCAACATTTCCTCCCTCCTTGTCACAAATGTCATCAAAACAGTCTGCCATCTATGCGAAACTAAAACATAACTTGCGTTCTTACTTCCCCCTACACTTGCAGGAAAGATACATCTCTGAACAGCTCCTGTGCAGTCTTCTGAAGCAAATACTTTTAATTAAGTTTCTCTTTCCCATGCCTCCTTTTTGTTCGGCTGAGGTGGGGCGAGAGCAGCTCTCTCTGTTGCTGCTTTAGAAAATGAAAAAAACCTAGACTCCGCAGTATCTGGGCAGGTCAGCATATGGTCAGAAATGAGTTTCACAGCAGGTCGTTTTCCCCACCAGGGGATCTTAATGTGAAGAAGATAGAAAATCTCTGTGAAGGGACGTGAAATCTTGCGCCAGGAACACAGGAGACTGCTCTTGGAAGTGGGTTGTCAGTACAAGCTTCATGCTTTCCCTATCAAATAATGTCCCATCCCCTCCTACAAACAGCTTTTCCATAAACCTTTTAATTTTATCTCCTGTATTAAGCGTAAACAAGGGTGAGCACTGACTCGGTGAACCGAAAATGTAATGGGCTTGTCTCATCAGTTTACAGCCAAGTTTCATTCAATTACTACGGCAGAGTAAAATAGGAGAGAGTTGAATTGAGTTATGCTAATAGATAATAAATGTAAACATAACTCCAGAGTACTATTTACTAACTTTAAAGACTACTCCTACAGCAATCAACTTTATAAGGTTCCTGACAGAATCATAATGGCGATAAAACACATGGAAGCGTAAGACTATTTAAACCCTTAACAAAAGCCATGATAATACTAACAGTAAGTGAGGAACTCCCACAAAATATCATTTAATAATCACGCCCTGATAAGGTTTAAAGTACATATTGCCATTGTTGTATGAAAAAACATTAAAGTGTGTTTTGTTTTGTTTTGTTTTTTAACACATGTAGCAACCTAACAGGTTTTAATTGCCACACCTACTTCAGCAACGAGCTGTTCCACTCAAACACCCAAACATAATATTTACAACATTGTGTGGTTGTTAAGGATCTTGATGATTGATGGAACCTATTGTGCTGCCATCTTAATAACAAAAAATGCAAGTGATTACCAACACGGAAGAGAGAATCTGTGTTTTTATTTTAGAACAAAAGGCTGTCCTATAGGGACTTCTTTTCAACATAAACTAACAAACCTGAGAACACGTGAATGCGCTTTACAGCTTGGCACAGAGAGTCAAAAACAAAGCCTCTGCTGCTTTAAGGACAATGTATTTTTTTGTATTCGCTTAAGAGATCATGAAAGCTGTCAAAAGAGCCAGGAGAGTTTTTCACAATCCCACAGAATTCATATTGACCACAAGGAAATATCTGAAAACTGCATCAGAAAGATAGCATAGATCTCGTTTTCAAAAAAAAAAAGAAAGAAGAAAGCAATTGAGTCGTTGAGTCAAATAGGAATACAATACATTTTCTGGCATCACTAGTGAATATTTATATCAGTGATGAATGAGACTACAAACGAAATATTTTAACATGAAGCCTTGCCTTGTTAACTGCATGATATGCCAAAACACCACCTACTGTAAATCACAGGGTTTAAGACCAGTATTTCTTGTTTAAACATGCTACTTGTTCAGCAGAATCACTTGTGTGAACAAGCATACATTAATGTACACTAACTAGAGCAGTTTCAGTATCCAACTGATAGAGTACAATTTAACAACCTCATTATCAGCATTGTAATTTTCAGACTGCTGAAATATCATATTTGTTGCAAATATTATACTGTTTAAACACTTTAACATTTGACGCTTCTGTCAGATAAAATGCAGATAGGCACTTGTGTGCTGATGAACACGCTTTTAATCCTATAAAGAAACTTTGTCAAATTATAGGTGTTTCAACACTTGATTTATGAACACCATAATTAAAATCCTTATGCCTTAAAGAAAAACAAACTCTTCATTAAAACAACAGCTTTCTTTCACGTTTCAATCTTTTTAATATTCGGAGTTTGCTTTTATGTGCTGCTATCAGCTATAGTTCAGCATGTCATTTCTGGCTGCCAAACCAGAGGGATATTTGTCTTTAAAACCTGGTCAAATCTCAGTCTAGGTTAAGCACCCAAAGGGACGACTGTTTATTTAATGCTTCCACAAAGCATTTGTGGGAGGAAAAAAAAATTAAGATCTACTAATTTAACAGGTCGAGGACAACCACCACACAATTCAGTGCTTTCTGTTTCTAGGAAGGCCAGAAATGCTGTAATGTCTGCCAAAAGATTTCTCCTCTTTCTACGAACTGTCAGAACCAAGAGTTTGGAGAGATGCATGTAAAAAAAAAAAAAAAAAGAAAAGAAAATAAGAGCTAGGTGTTTCTGTGTATTTCTGTGATGGTCCTAGTTCAATTTGAATTTTAGACAGATCTCTGGAGGGTGAATGGATTCCTATTTTATCTGAACAAATTCATGCATATCATTCATTCATTCTTAGAGCAGCAGCAAGTTTCAGTTTCCCAATCTCAATGCAATTCAAAATTATACACAATCTCCACTAAAACTACCACTACTGAAAGTGATGCAGTTGCACATTAGCATCCCTTCTCTAAAGAAATCTCTGTCTCCAAATCCCAGAAAAGGACAATTCATTTACAAGCTAAGCAAGTAATCTTGAATCAAATCCTGAAGCTTGTCAAAACTAGGATCTCCAAAATTATCAATAAGAAACTAATTTCAAAAGAGGGAACTCCCAATTCAAGTCATTGCTGCTAAAGTCCTGGTCTCTTTTACCCAGCTTTCCATCAAATTTGTTTTGAAATGTCACAAACATCTTCAAAAAGAAATTAAAATGAATAATGACTGAAGAAGGTCTCCTTGATGGGACCAAAGTATCAGAATCTATAGGGTTATCGGACTTCTGGCCACTAATTACAAAGCCAAAAAAGTTCCTGAACTCAGCATTACATGAAGATGAAAAGCTTACCATGTAAAAGATTAAGAGAAAATACTATACTTGCAGATAATGAGGACAACTGAATCATACTACTACTACTCAGAGCAGAGGTTAAAAATTCACTCCTCAAATATCATCACGAAAAACATAACAGATAAATTTTGTGATCCTTCTAACAAGCTATTGTAATGCCGGGATAAAGACTGG
The DNA here is from genome assembly GCF_000703405.1 of Apaloderma vittatum. Classification (NCBI taxonomy): domain Eukaryota; kingdom Metazoa; phylum Chordata; class Aves; order Trogoniformes; family Trogonidae; genus Apaloderma; species Apaloderma vittatum. The sequence continues at coordinate 36,568 of NW_009702934.1, read as the reverse complement.
GATAAAACAGATCATGCTGCCCTCTTGTGCTAGATGTGTATGGAAATCAGACCCTTTATTCCTGCAAGTGGCACATGAAGAGGAATATATAAGGCATTCACTATGAAGCAGAAAACATCCATGTTTTCCTCCTTACAGATACCTCAACAGGCAAGCAATTCCCTTCCTGGGATACAGATAGAAAAGCAAAGGAAGTTCCAAGAGGGTCGAATTTTACACTAGAAAAACCAAACAAGTTCTGTCAACAAACACAGACAACTCAGTTGTGATAAAAGCCCAAAACACAACCACTTAAGCTCTAACTTCGCATCGAGCTTTCGCTACAGCTGTTTAAGTGATGCTGTATAAATATCTGCTGACAAATTTGAATTTCAGTCATAAACATCCAATCATTCTTTCTGAATGCTGGGTAACACAATAAGCTTTAGTCACTTAGGATTATGAGCTCAATAGGGTTACGTTAAGTGCTTAAGAAAGAAAGAGACAATCATTTATTAATAAGGTTCTTCCAACACAAAACAACACTTAAAGCAGCAACATCTAACTATTTTTAGATCTATGCCAAATTACAGAAAGGGGAAATCTGTGTACATACAAATATTTTTGGTTGGGAAGGGCGAAAGGAGAAGGGTCCTCCTGTTCCTCTTCTGTCTCTGCTATGTAATCCAGGTTCCAAAAATACATTCCATTTCTTGTATCATCTCGGTAAGATACTCCTTACTATTCCCTTTACAACCTTCCCCTCCCTATATATTGCTAATGTAATCTGTAAAGAGAGATCTTGGGCTCATGCCTAAACTGATTCACAAAGCATATTTTTTTTTAGAAATAAGTCATCCCATTTTATTCACCACGACTGATTGGATCTACACTGTTGGGAGCTGACAGACATGTCATGATTCACCACATATTTCCATTTCCTAATGTCGACTCCCTGATGCTGCTCATTAGTCTGTTTCCCCAAAAAGAACTACCGAAAGCCTGGGATGCCTGTTCATTCAAATTTCCTTCCTCGACTTTGGAACATGGATCATTGTGTGTACTGGCCATGGCATTATGTAATTGCCAATTATTTTTCAATAAATAAAACAGCAAAAAACAGTTCAGTAACTGCCTCTGCTAAAGTCTTAAGAGATCTCACACAAATACTGAGAAAACGCTGGATGCCTAAATGACAGATCTGACACTGCAATAGCAGCTTTGTTAATATGGGCTATGATAACTAAGAGTTTGGCTTGGCTTTTATAATCACAACCCTAGAAAAAGGAGTGTTTAATACTTCCAATCTCTTTTTAGTATGTCTTTCATAGTAAGGCATGTTAAGAAAGAAAGGAAAAAATACTCAAGAAAAAATCTCACCCTAGTACAATAAAATAACACCTGAAGTTCTAAAAGATAAACACAGAGCAAAAAAACACACGAGACAATGAAATACAGCTGTCACAATTTCAGAAGAGCTATACGCTGCAGTTCTGAACGAGCATCATCTCATATGCCATCTTCTCCCTTTACTTTTTTGCTTTTTCGAAAGATGTATAGATCATAACAGCATTACCTTCGCATGCTACCACGACCAAAAGAAAGATGAAAGGAAAGAAATGCATGCACAGTGAAGTTAATCTTCTGTTATGCAATATCTCCTAATAAACAGAAATACACATCTGTAAGTCACGACAGTGTGTGAATACCAGTGATAGGGAGGTTTTACGAATAGCATTTTTACAAAGCACTGCTAATTTGAGCTTCTCAGTATGTGACAAAGCAAACCGTTATTTATTACTCTACATTGTCGCTGATGCTGGCTCTGTGGTTCTTAGTTATCATGAGCCAGGTTTACGGTCATTCTTACGAGATGATTATGATGTATTCCCTCATGTTACTGCGCACATGCAAACACCAAAAAAAAAAAAAGGCGGGGGGGGAGAGAGGAAAATCCCTGCCTATCTGACAACAAAACCCATCAGTACTGTGATTTCTTCTGAGGCACATGCTCTCACTAGCTCTCCACTAACCTGTCTCCTGAGCTTATGGATTCACTTCTAATCCTTTGCAGTGGCCTTGAATTTACACTGCCACAGACTCACAGTACAAGTAGACCACACAAATAGCCCTCAACTTCTGCAGCTGTAATTTTTTTTTTAAAAAAGGGAAACTGTACAATTCATTCATCAAATTATGGACAAAAAACTTTTCTCCATGTGAGTTTTTTTTTCCTGAAAATATTACTAATTTCTTTGAAACAATAAAGCTGTTCCTATATAGCCTCACAATCATTAAACAGCTTCTGGAACTATGAGAACAAGCCCTTGTTCCTTTTCTTCAAGGGAAGGAAAACCATTGGATTTCTGTTTCTCATGTAAGACCGGCTAGAAAACCAGAACCACTCCCATTTCCCCACTATCTTCACTCTCCTCCAGCTTCTCTCGTTTCTTTTGAAGAACACAAGGATCTGGATTATGGTTTTAAATTGCATGTCTTATGCTTTTTTTGCATTCCGGAAGGATAGTAAACTATACAGATTCTCAAACCTGTTGGTTACTACACATGCTTAAAATTACTTTTTAAAAGAATAAATAATTGTTGGAGTTAAGCTTTCAAAGAGAAGTCCAAGAAAGGTATATCCCACAAAATTCATTAATATCCATTCAGAACACCCCTGTGTAACTGATCAGAACAGCAATGCAAATAGCAGGTCAATGTACAGCACTAAGCTCAAAGCTAATTCATTTTTCTGTAGACTGCATCTGAAGAGAGTAAGATCAACCATCAGTAAGCAGTCAACGTTCTGAATTTTAAATTTCAAAAGACCCCACTGTTAAAGATTTTAAGTAAAAGCAGCAAAAAGAGACACACAAATGTGTAAAAATACTATAAAATCCTAATTGCCCAGAAATAGTATAATTAACATAATCAATGAGGCGCATTAAACATTAAGGGTTTTTTTGTTATTAAACTTACCTATAGGATTTCTGTCAAAAAACAAGACGGGAGCTTTCAAAATGGATTGAAACATTTTGTTGTGCAAATTCTGACCAGAATTAACAAGAACTTGAAACACCAGAAGACTTCTTATTATGCCAAACAGTATTGTAGCCACTGTTAATCCTGAAAGAAAAAAAAAAAGGACCGAGCATGCATACAGATATGAATCTTTCACAAGAAAAAGATTTAAACTGAAATAAAACCAAATTTTGTTGACTTCTGTATATAGCAAGAATCCAAACTTCAGCTTGGGGACTCAGACTGAGGGCAGAATATAGATATATTTGCCACTAGCTTCAGTTACCATCATATCATAAACAATTTCTCTTTTTCAGTTTGAAAGAATTGGTACTTTATAGAAATGTAGGAAATGTCTGTTAACCCATGAAATAAATCTGTATTAAAACCTTTTGCATAACAGCTCTGCTAAGAAATTCATTTCACAGTGCCGTGTATAATTGTGGCTTGCAGAGGTCACTGTGAAGATTCAACATTTGCCAGCAGGTATTAACCAAGTAATATATACATGGCTATTTAGAGACAACCTTGAGTTATTCTCAATCAGCCCAAACCACTCGTGCCATTCCTCCCCTTGTAAACCACATCAAATCTTTTAAATTATGTGTATTTCTTTAACACAGTGCAAGATGCATTCCTTATGCCATGTGAAATAGAGCCCTTCTAGGGAATTGGTCTGCAGACTGTCGTTTTCCTGGGCACATCTCCATTTACAAGACTGGGGTGCTACAGGGCAAGAGATGGAAACGAAGAATGGGATTGCTGCTGCCGCTGTTTGCCGTGTGTGATTTCCAGTGGGGCTGCCCAAATTCCTAGTCGATGAAGGTGACCAGTGAAGGGGTTACCGTTACACCTGGCAGCCCTCCTAGGCTCCAGGTGCTTCAGAAACTAAGTGCAGCCACCACAAGCCCAGATGCTCGAGCCTTGTGGACACCCTTAAGACAGGCCCTAACTATCGACAGAAAACACCACCTATTCCAAGGACAGGTCAAAGTGGACACAATTCAGGTACAGCTATACTAACAGTGGGGAAGAATGAGGTTTTAAATTATATGGTGTGGTTAAGACAATCAGTTATTCCACCCTGCTTACTGCCGCATTCTCCCAGCATGCAAGAAAAGGCAGCGCCGTTTCGTTTGTCTGCTCACGGCTCATCGCCCACGTTCTGCACAGTGTTGTTTTGAAGAAAAAAAGGACGTGGCTGGGATGAGACCTTGTTTGCCTTGTCCTGGCTGCTGTATTCCAGGCCAGGTAGAAGAAAACAACTTTTCCAAGAGTAACTGCACGCAACCAAAGAGGAAAGCTGGGCCACGCAAAAAGGGAGGAGAAGAGGTGCTAAGCAGGAGGCTGCGGCAAAGCCTGTGCCTAAGAGCAGTCTGTGGGAGCAGTGGGAGGAGAGGGAGCACAGCCTGGGAACCCACACTTCTGTACAATGTCACTCAGGCTTGGATGCCACTGGAAGCTGCTGGCATGACCCTCACCAAACATATCACCCCAAAACCCCTAATGACCAGGGAGAAACAGCAGGACCGAGACTTGCTTTCAAGTGCTTCATTCCCTCTGTCCCATGCCAAAGGTTTTTGCTTTCCTCATTTACAAGCTTACCACCTCAGTATGAGAGAGACAAGGATTCTCTGAAGGCTCACGTTATAGAAGAGGTGTGGAACTGGTACCTCAGTTCTGGCCAAAGGTGTTTCCCACTAACAGAAATTTTACTCTTCTAAATCTTTATCACACAGAAATGACTAGAAATAGGAAGGAACTATTCCAGTGATTTTTCTTTTTCCAGACACTGAGAATCAGAAATAAAATAAAAATTATATTTATACTGTTTCAGAGGTTACAGAAAAGGGTAAGTAAGATTATTATGTACTTCATACAAAACCTACCATCTTTTCATAACTTTCAACTTCACCTACAATTTTGTGTAAGCAAGTAAATGCTGCCTGGTCAGTTGCTGCAAATATCTCACTAAGCCACTTGCATATTTCAATATAAAGGTAACTTCCGCTGTTCTGCTATCTAGAACAAAACTTGCCTGAAAGGTTAAAATTTTCTGTAATGTGGTTTAGGTTACACGGTCAAAGAAAGCCAAGTTTGCTACACTTAATCATACTGTGCAGTCCACTGGAACCGCTCATGAAATAAGACATTACACAGAGAAAATAAGAGCCAAGTTTATCTGGCTCCTAAATTGTTGCTTCCCAGGCCAAGCACAATGTTTTCTGTCAAGCACTTAGACCATGTGGATCCCAAAAATAAACCCTAAACAAAAAAGCCTTCATCTATCCATTCAACACTGAGAGATGTTTCTGAATACATTCAGTGCATATTCTTCTGGTATTCCACTTGTTTCTCAGACCTACCATTTACATCTCCATCAAGAAATTACCACGTCATAAAAAAATGTACATCATTAGAAATGCTAAATAGCAGAGTCTGAGAGTATATTTCTACGCATTATTTTACTATGTCAATTTTTACTACATTTCAGAGCAGTATTTCAAGATGTTTGTATACAAGGATCAATCTGTTTTTCTGGATATCCAGAAGCATATGGTGACCTACTGAAATATATTGAAACGTGTTTTAACATCTTGCTTTGCATATCAATCTATGACTTTCTTTAAAAACTCGTTCTTTAGCTGTGGCACTTCAGAAGGAATGCAGCCATGCCAAGTTTTACAACAGCACAGAATGAGTATCCATTTCTAATCCCTCTTGCCCATCCATATAATGACTGAAGATTGAGCTCGATGACCTATTAGTAAAGACAATAACCACAACCTTATGGTGACTGACTTTTTGAATACTCAATTCCCAGTTTACTTGCCAAACTCTAGGCAAAGCAAATTAAGAATCTGCATTCAACTTATTTCTTCTGCTGGATTTTTTTTTTGTTAATTCCTACTAATTTAGTCAGGAAGCAAGACTCGGGCTCAGTTACTGCTAACAATCACATTTCCTCACACTGCCATTGCTTCTCACCTCTCACAACTATTTATTATGTTAGGTCAGATAATGAACAGTTCTTTAGACACACACACATACATATGTTATTACCTGCATAAATTCCCAAATAAAAGTGAAGATCTAGATGTTCTGTCTCATTTGCTCCATTATTTCCATTTGTTGTAACATTCAACTTTTCTTGATGATTTGCCCTGTGGAAATGCATACAGAAGATAACGATCATGAAATCGCATCCTACGAATATTCATGAGCATGTTTAACTGTTTCTAGATTCAACTCTGTGGAAATCTTTGGTTCAAAAGATCCCATGCACCGATACTGTCATGAATCACACCATGAGTAGAAACACTCACAGGCTACTCCTCAGTATATTTTTTTTCCCCTCACAAAACAAGTGGAGATTAGAAAAGACCAAGCATATTCTGAAGTTTCCTAGAACAGGTTTCTCTCCACACCACCACCCATACAACACTGACTTCTATTAGACAAACAGCACTTGACTGAGAAGGCAGAAAGGACTGACCAGTTATTATCAACTTACCAGTAAGAAAGCCACCAGTCCTGAAGCACATATGCCACCTTGAGTAAAAGAGGCAAATACAAGAATCATCTTAGAAAATGAAAAAAAAAAATTAGAAAATTAAATTTCCCTGCTATTCTTTCATGATCTCTGGGAAAACATCACATATTCAAGAAAGTATGCCATCCAGTCTTTCAAGACCAGCAGCAATTTGCAAAGCACATTAGAAGGTGCATTAGAACCCTCTACAAAGAAAGAAGTTACCTTACATTACCTTATATGATAGCAAACTGAAGGAAAGCAATACACTTAAGTAAACAAAATATAGTAGCTCTCCTAATGTATGTTAATTGCACATTAAAGAACTCACTTTTTCAGTTCGTAAATTTGCTGCTAGAGATATACCAAAATGCTTTTTGATTAACAAACTTTCTGATGTTACCAGTCCAGAAATTTGTGTTTATATGAGATAATTACCAGAAACAGGGTTGAAGGAGGATGAGAGAAGACAGGGAGGGAAAAACTCCTACTGCCACCTTCCTTCTGTGCTGAGAGGTGACTACAAACTTGTAACAGGACTATTTATCTCAAAACATACCTCTGTTCACGTGAATTTAAAGTACTGAGTGGTCTACTGCAGAGATTTGATCTCGCTCTGGTATCTTTCCAACAGACTCAATTCAAGGACAAGCAAAGAGGAAGTAACACATCTAAATATATAGACCATCTTTTACAGCCATGTCCAATCATTTCCATGAAATGAATTTAAGTTTTTTCAGCAGGGAACAGAGAAAAAGGCAATAAACTATCTTCATGCAGCTTCCTCAGCTCACTATTTCTTTCAATAAGTTTCAAAATAATTTAAAAATTTTTTTACATACATGCTACATACAGTTGGCATGACGCACAATACTTGCCTATCTTCTTTCTCGCTTTCTTATCCTGCTAAACAGTGACCCTCCTTCTAGCCATTCTCACAGCACACATTTATTTGAGGTCCCTTCCAACCCCTGACATTCTGTGATTCTGTGATCTGCAGGCAAGCTTTTCTTTTAATGCTTCTCTCAGATTCTCCTCAACTGGGAACATACTGACTGTTCCACTTGGTTAAACACTACTTTATACACCTCATGATTTTGTTCTCTGTCTCAAAAATTAAGACTGGCTTATAATTTCTGTGGTATGCTGCCAGTAAAATTATTATTTTACTGAAGTACTACAAATATTGAAATAAGTATCACTGTAAGACTTCTCAAGACTGTATAGAATCACAGAATGTTAGGGGTTGGAATGGACCTTGAAAGATCATCTAGTCCAATTCCCCTGTCCAAGTAATACAGAAGTATTAAAGAACATCATGCTCCCAAATATTTTAGATGAAACATCACAGTAACAAGCATACATCACTTTAAAAAAAACCCACAAAATTGCAAGCCCAAAAATACATTCAATATTGTGGCTCCCAACAACTTACCTGTGCCAAAATATTGAATATTATAAGTATAAAAATCACAAAGTAGTTTGCTCCTGCAGTGAAGTATTTTCTGTAAACTTTAAAGTTTATTTTTCCCTCAGAACGACTCTCCTCTGGCACTGCAGCCAGTGCATTTTCAGCCTTAAAAAAAAAATAAAAATAAAACCCATCAACCTTGCAGTTACAGATTCACACTAAGCCACTTGAAAGTCATGGTTCAGAATTAGCAAACAATTAAATAAGGAGATAAAAATGACTACACATAAAGAACCTTAAATATCGGAACTATAGCTTGGACAAAAAAAACATTAGCATCAGTGGAGTAATACTCAAAAACCTACTTTGCAAAATGTCACTGTGAGGATTTTATTTTGCACTGCATCACAGAATGTAACCTGACTCCATTTACAGCCAGAAATACTTACTCTGACTGATCACTAAGGGAAGTTTTCCTTTTCTTATATACTAGTTTCAGTCAAAACTGGTCTGGAAATTAGGACCTTGATTTGGGAAAGATTCTGTTTTCAGAGTCCTTTTCAGAAAAGTATTTAAAGTAAATATTCTTCTGCAAGTATGCACCAAAATCAACTAACACATACCCAGAGTAACAAACAACCTGTAAAGTTCTAATCACCTCCTTGCAAGTAACAACAAAGCAAGTAAAAAAAGAAAACCAAGTGACATATACCCACAGCATAAAAGTGACAATCATTAGGGACACACAGGGATTACTCGTTCCATGGATGCGGCATCACCACAAGTCTGTCAGGGTTAGAGGGCTCCCAAGCTGTTTCATGTGAACGCAACGACAGCAGCAGAAGGCCAGTCCTTACAGCCCAGACACCTTACGGCTGCTTTTGCACCGTGCAGACCAAGAAATAATGAGGCACTGGAAGTCAAGCCGGCACCATGCAAAGCATTCTGTTCTCACCCACCTAAGGGCTGTGGAGAGCAACGCGGTGGCATCCCAAGGGACTTGCTCAGGGCCAGCTCAGGATCATGTGAGTATGCTGATGCCAGCCATGCAAATGTAGATTTTGTATAAAGCCGCCATGTCTGCGTGCAGTTCCCAGAGCTCTGAGTTTCAGGGAAGGTATTAGTGTGAGCTCAGCAATGCATGGATAGAAGCCACCCAAAAGAGTGATACTGGCCCTGTCAAGTACTGCTGTCAGAGGACAGGATGAAGGAAGCGCAGCGCGGTTCCTCTGGACACCTACAGGATTCTTTGCTGCATCCACCAGTGCCGGTGTTGAACCTGACAAAACTCACCCTGCTGGGTGTGAACAGGACAGCACAGAGCTGTGAGATGCAGGAGGTGGCAGGACTGCCAGGCACAGCCCTGCGCACGTTTTCCACAGCCGAGCTCTCACCTGCTAACGCAGTGCAACAACCCCCAAAACTCTCATGCAGCAAGGAAAGCCCTTATTAAAGTTTAAGTTAAAAACCAGCCAGACAACAATTTGAGACACGTCTATCCTCGGAGCACTCACAGGTGGTTGTTCCACTGCTCCATCTTTCTGTGAGTGGACAGAAGAATCCTGGGACCAGACAGAGGACTCCGAGAAGGTTCGGCTCCGGGCAGACTTCAGGTTGGGAGTTCCTGGAACAGACGGCTGTTCTGCCTCCTCATCTCTTTTCAAAAGGGAAGCAAAGTCGATGCCAGATCTCAGGAACTCTGAATAGGTACCTTTCCCCACCATTTTACCCTACAATTAACATAAGCTTTGATTATCTTCATTATACACTTTCTGTAAAGGACAATTTTTCCTATCCATACTTGCTGCCTCTGAGGTTCTGCAGTTGCTGAGCACATATCCCCCTGCAGTAACTAAACTGAAGCCCCTTAACCATAGTTCCTCATTTAGAAGAGCAGAAACAAGCTCTTCACCCTCTAATTAGTCTCTTTCTGGCAGCTAACCAGGCCAAGGAGCACACAAATGGGATGACGAAAGTCCCAGTCACAGCCAGGTGAGAGTTACCTCCTTGGAGAAGCTGCAGGAGACAGCCACGCACAGCTTTAGGACGAGCTGTTGGAACTACATACATAACCGTCAGTCTTTCTATGTTACTCCACGCAAGGGGTAAACAGCAGCTTCATTTTCTGGTCATCACGGAGCTCTACAAGGAGCAGCACAAACCATTTCCCAACTTCTTGCAGCCCTATCACAAATTCACTTCTAGAAAGCTGCTGTAACTATTAAAGGTATCTGAATGGGAGCAAAAAGTCACTAATGTCCTTTTTTGCAACTCTGTGATGCATTCAAAGTCATTTCATGTACTCTACCACCCAACCTTAAAAAAATAACTCAAAAGACCCACATCATATAAGAAAACAGCTGAAGTCCTTGCACTTTCCCTCTACCTCAGAATAACGGGTAAAACAAAGTTTGGAAGGAATCAGTTTCTCTGAAGGCCTGCTCATTCTCAAAGGTATCTGTGACCATTTCTCACCCTTAATTTTAAAAAGGGACTGGCTGCAAATCCAACATAGATCTTAATTCATACAAAAGCATAAGAAACAAGAATAAAAGCAAAGCATTAACGTATTCTCAAAACAAGCAATTCTCTCAGAATACATTACACATATGTGAGATAAAAATCAGCATATAAGAATGCATATATGCAGAAACAGACTTTCCAGGGAAGGTATTCTTAGAAAAAACGACTTGATATTTATAAATCTTTTAAAACATATAAATCTTTAAAAACATAGACAGATGTTATAACTAAAAACTAAAAATACAATTATTTTTTTCATTTTTACATAAAAAAGGATAATTAGAAAGTAGGTCAAATATAAAAGCATAGACACTGACATCACTTACATCTTTTAAAATTAAAATCTGATTTGCAGCACGGAGATACTGCAACTGATGAGTGACCAAAACAGAGATCTTCTGGTGTAAGGCCTGACAAATACATCTGCAAAGAGATGGAAAGATTTATAAAAAAAAAAAAAAAAGGTCCTAAAACATTTTGACTATTTCTGGAAAAAGTCTTCTATTCAATTACACAGTATTTAAAACAAGCGAATAAGATGTCCAGGCTTATTAGATTCATAAAAGTTACACTTAACAAATATGTTACTTATTTAACTTTGTAAGTTTCCAAAACTACAGAGAAGAAATTTTGTATTTCTTGTCTGGGGTGAAAGAGGAGAAAATATCATAAGGATATTTTACTAAAACTGCATTAAACATCCTCCTAACAAATGTATATGTCTTAAGTTGAAATGCAAAGAGGGTATTTATCAAAAATTAAATTAATGGAAAGAGAAAGCAGGGCAACATACTGTGGACAACTATGGATAAATAAAGCCAACAGAAGTAATTTCTTTGAGATGAACTTTCAGAGCAGGTGGAAAGTGAGCCACAGAGTTCTGGAGAAGTCAACAGTACTAATTTGAGCTATATCCAGGTAGGTATTGAGGTAGAGGAGCAAGATCATCCTTCAACCACCTCTGACGTCTTCCAATCGAATCAAGGCTTTCCCCTTCCTCTCCAGCACCTTACCTGCTTACCTTAGACGCTTCCCCAGAAGTTTGGGATTTTGAGGAAGAATCGAAGAAGGGACTGAGAATATCAGAACCAGTCAGCGAGTTCAGTCCCATGCAGTTTTTAGCAGAAAAGACATCTGATGACTTTTCAGCAGACTTGAAAGGCCACCAAAGCCAAAAAAAACCCAAGCCAATCAAAAATACAGCACAGAGCAATGGCTTCTAAGTGTAGAGGTCTGCGAGCATGCTCTTCATGTACAACAGGGACAGCACAGACACAGCTGAGATCCAACACTACCAACACTCTCATTGCACCAGCTAAAGATGCGCAACATAACATCACCTTTAACAAAAACTATCGAGAAGGATGGACAAAAATCGGAGGCTACAGGATATTTACTTGCCTGGCAGGAAAGCTGCCAAAAGAGAATGTATCAGGTGTTCACCACGAAGAGATCTAGCTTTCCCTTACCTAATCCCTTGATCACTGATTTTTCTGTATGTCAGATGTATGTCTAACAGCTTTCTAGGACAAACTAGCCACTAGAAAATCCAAAGGCTGAAAAACCTTTAAATCTTGATCCTGAGTCAGGGTGACTCCACTGCATTTTAAGTTTGCATTTGGAGGGGGGAGAAAAAAAAAAGAAGAGGGGGAAAAAAAAGTGGGTTATCGCAGCATCAGAGCAAACCAATTAGAACTGTGAGAGTTGTCAGCACAGCATCCTGCATGATCTTGATCTCAGGAGAGAAGGCAGAAATGACCTCTGTGGAAATATAAATTTCCACTGATATACCAGGTCACTCAATTGAGAATTTCTAAAAAAAAACAACAACAACTCTCGATTTGATGTCTATCTGGGTAGAAAGAAGTTAGCTGAATAGTTTGTTGATAACAGGCGAGTAGAAAAATTGTTGTCACAATTCACTGGCATGAGCACGGGGAGGAAAAATCGCAACAAAGAGCGTATACTTGGATCTATTACTGAGTTAAACAACTCACTGCTCAGAGAGCTCAGTAGAAAATTTTGTCATTTAAAATACTGTATCATGAAGCACAGAAGTTGCAAAACTAGTCAAATACTAAGAGTACATACTTCAACATCTGCTTCAAAACATCAAACTACTTGAGCTTTATGTTCAAAACCTTTTTAAAAATTTTTTTTTTTTAAATAATTCTCTATCCCACTTGACAAGATCCATTCTGCCGTTTACAGTGAACTTTAAGTTTGCATGGTGCCTTGGCTGCCACAGAAGACTGAAACCAGAGTTCAGAGAGAGGCTCAGCAAAACCCAACGTGTTAAAAGGGCTGGCACAAAACTCTTGAGAGCTTGCTGAATTCTTATTAGTGAAAAATGTGGTATTGTCTCAGTACTGACAAGAGAAAAAAACCCACCGCAGAATAGTCCATAAGTATTTATGTTTTCAAACTAGTTCACCAAGACACAGTTTGATTGCTCATCTACTTTTAGAAATACTGCTCTGTGTAGCTGAAGAAAAGCAACCATCAGTTTTAGGTGAGACAATACCCAGTTGTAGGTGAACCACTATGTGACAGTGCCTCCCTTTCTCACAGACAATGCAGAAAATCCGGGGAACTCAGCAGGGGATGTACCTGGTCCATGTGTTCAGATGTCTGCTGGAGTACACCCAGAACTGCCGCCACCTTTTTCACTTGTTTAAAACCCCACAAAATTCACCTTCCTTGTGCTTCTCTGTGACCCTCTCAAGGACCCTAATCTGATAGACTGTGGGCACATCTAATACACGACAGCAGGACAAATTCCTGCACAAAATGCAGTCGCCATTGCCACATTTATTACATCTATGAGCACGCGCAGACACACACACACAGACAGAAGAGACGTGGACAGAGAAGACCCAAAGCTTCTTCAGCCTTTTCAGGACAAGCAAAATGGGGATGAAGGGATCATGAAAGCTGCATCCTCTTCCCCAAGTTAAGAATCAATTTAAACTTGACAGATTCTGGATAGGTTGTTCTGTATGTTTGTTCATTTTGAGCTGAACAACAGAAGTTTCAACATCCTTGAACATATATCCCAAGAGCAAGCTACCTTTACTATTACAATTGTATTTTTTCCTTTAAAGTCCAAGTATGCATCTTCTGGTGCTCTTTAAATCCACTGCTTCCCAGAGGACAGCAGACCAGTTTATACCTGTATGCACAGTCCCTTTATACACGTCTCTCTCTTTCATGTCTTTTTTTTTTGTTTCCTGTAGATCCAAAAAAAAAATACCACCTCCCTCCCAAACACTTCCCTTTCCTTTTTCTTTTAAATGTGAAATAGTTTTCTCTCTTCCCTGCTTTGACACTCAGATGTTCTTGATGGTCTATGCTGGACTCTCAACCTGGTCTACATTTTTTGGAAGTGCACAAAATTGTAACATTCCAGTTAAGACCTTACAGGCACAAAACATAATAAGAGGATTACTATGCCTGTACTGTCAGATACAGCGCTGGTCCTAAAACCCAGGGCACAGTTTCTTTAACAAGAGCATGACATTGCTGACCCATACTGGATTTGTGATCTACCACAATCTGCGCCTCCCTTTTCCATAAAATCGCCACATGACTGATCCCTGCTCATTGTATGTTCACGGAGGTGACACTTCGCACTTATCCCTGCTGCGCGCATCTAGTAATTCACATCTTGTAACCAAGATTTTCCAAATCCCTGTCCATCTCCTGAATGGCTCAAAACATTGCCTGGTTTTCTAAGACCTGAAAATGTAGCATCAATGACATTCACTCATCATCAGGAATACCAACTCAGGATAGATCTCTCCAGAAATTACACTCCTCCAATTTGAGAAAAATAAGTACAGAAATGACATTTTAAGTTAACAAATCTAAGTAACAGCACACCATTTTCCATTTTAAAACCCCTTGCACTTTGGCAGCAAATTTCTATACAGCGAAAAATTAAAATTAGCTCGAGTTTTGATACTGAAGAGCATGCAGCAGAACATACTTACTCAGAGGGGGTCCTATAACACCACAGCGCGTCTATGCAAAGGCTGCTTTCGTGCATACAAATGCTCATTTGTTCCTCCCTCCCTATCAGGTTTTCTTTTCTCTGAGAAAGTTATTCTTTAATCTTTTTTAAGTTTTTATCTTCAAGAACCAGCTTTCTTTCACCTCTGCAAAGTGTCTCTTCTTTAATGATTCCACTTTCTTCCTTACCATTCTTTTTGCCTCTCCTTTTCGGAAGTTCACATGCAAGTTTAACTTTACTCTAGTTAATACTTATATTTGTTTCAATGAAAATAACCACTGAAATGAAATTAAAGCACATGCAGAAGTGCTCACAGGCATAAAGTCTTTGTTATATTAATTTACTCGCTACATTTGCTTTCCTCTTCCTTCCCTTTAAATTTAAGTGGTTTAGGGAGAACAGTCCCTCACTTGCTTTTGTACATTTTGAAGTTTACAGAATTTCAGAACAACAGCAAAAAAGTGTAGTATTTTTACCAGAGACAAAAAAAATCCCCGCACCTACTTCTACCAAGCTGTTTCTATTCCTAAGCTTATCTTGCGAACCATTTATCTCCATCTCGTGATAAGTCCCAGTCTCGAACCATTTACCTCCATCTCGTGATAAGTCCCAGCCTCTACTGGGCTAACGTGTAAGTACAACTGGTCCACAAAATCCACTGTCCCAGTGGATGGCTGGAGAAAATACATAAGCAAACACACAGTGACGCTTTCTTTGACACACATTTCCAGTTTCCAAAGTCCATATATTAGGGACTTTTTGAGTCAGAGATCCTAAGTGCTTAAGTAGCTCTTTGTGAGCTTTTCCTACATGAATTTGCATACCTCCCTTTTCAGCTTATTTCTGGTTTAGTATTCATAATACTGTTTTGCAACTGCACCCACAGACCATTAAAGCACACTACTACCCCGGGGCTTGGCAAGTGGGTTTTTTTGCTTTTGTATCACGCGATTTAAACAAAACAAAAACAAAACCACACACATTTCTGCAAGACAAAAACTGTAAAATGTTACAGCTTTTTGAAAAAGCACAATGTACAGTGAACACACGCTTTTCACTTTCTGGGAAAAAAACAACAACCAAACCAACAAAAATCCAAAACCCTAAAAAACATTACTAAAACATATTCCTACCTTTTGAACATATTCCCTAGAATAAACACAGTGAAACTCAAGGAATTTCAATTGTATCATCTAAATGTAAAGGTATAACCAAGACATTTTTAAGAGAAACATCTATAACACAAAAAAGAGGTACAGAGCATTCTAGTTTCCTCAGTATTTCGCTTCAGGGCTGTAACCACTTCAGTGCATCAGAGGCATGAGCATGGAACAGGTGTGAAACACAGAGCAGGAAGCTGAACAGATAATTCTCAATTTACAGAGATCCTACCTGAAACAGAGGAGAGCAAAATCCTTAAATTTACACACTTACTCCCCTGTACACTTGTCCTCAGTGGACAAAAACATGTAATACATATATGCCTTTAAACACAGCACTGGCAAGTACATGCCGGGGTTATCTTTGCTTGGCTCCTCTGACACACTGATAGTGTCTGTACTCCCTCTACAGAAACGAGACATGCTAGCTTTTCTCCACTATCTTTACAGGACTGATGAGCTCCACTTGCTTTTAATTACCTACACCACCATAACAGCACTTCTTCCTCAAAACTGCAGTGTTCCAGGAGACCTACAAGCATACTCCACTTTGAGAGATACGAGACTGGAAGCATTCATGGACTCCTAAGGGTTCCAAAAATCAAATTACTTTGAACAGACAAAGCAAATATTAAGTTCTGTATAGCTAACTAAAAAAAAACCAACAAACCACAATTAAAAAAAAGTGGGTTTACTAATTTTCTTTACTTCACTTTTCTCCTCCCCTCCAGCACTTCTGGAGCTTAGCTAAGAATGCACTCAGGAATTCAGGATCTGTTAATCCATGCACTTTGCATGATGGAATTTTCCCATTCGCCTTTGCCACCGGTTCAATTCTTCCTCACCTTCTTCTGCAATTACAAAGGACGCTTTTGCTATAGAGTCACGCTTGCTCCATTCCCTCTCCTGCACAGGAATGCTCAGTTACCTCAGATGGCAATGCAGAGACTTTATCTTCCAGGACACCTGGCCTGTCAGCCCCAACACATGTTTATCCCATGACCATTGCTCATTTGCACATCCCTTGAGTCCTTATGGGAGGCCACTGGCAAGTACCAGGTATTCCATTTGAATAGATGCTAAACAGACGCAGTGATTTCTTCTGCAGCTTTAATCTAGTTCCAGAGGCAAAAATCCAGAGAGAAAATATAAACGACCATACGTTCAAAACAGCTTTCTCCTTAAAAAAGATTTGCAGAACTCTGTTTGATAGTAAAAATTATACACCTGTGCATACGACTCCCAAGTATCATCACAACTTTAGGTCTGATTTAAAAGATTCTCAAACTGTTCTGCAACTCTGTCTACTCTCACAAGCACAGAGGAGAAACAAAAAGAAATCAGACTGATCTGAATTATATGATCTGAAATCATATAATCTACAGAAATGTTTACCAAGATGCACAGGGAGAGCAGGAAATTTATTGAGATCCAAGCACGACTGACTTTCTTAGAACTTCACAGGCTATTTCAAACTTTATCACACAAGAAAATGTGCTACTGTATCTCTATGGTTGTCTCTCATTTAAAAACTAGAGGTCTCCAAATACCACATTCCATAGAAGTTATATATGAACATATATATCTATATATATATAATATATGCATATCTTCATATGCACACATAAATATATATAAGAACACAGAACTGTTTTAGTGCCCATCCCCCTTAATTAGGAAGAGGTTGAAGCACGCCTACTGTTAACTATCAAGAGAAGTCACGAAAAAAGAGACTACAAATAACATAAAAATAGGGAATCTCCAGTTTATACCTTACTAGGCCCCGAGGAACCTGACCAGGAGAGAGGAATTCATTGAAAGCTGGCTTTATCTGCTCCATCATGCACGGAACAACTCATCTGTATTATGGAGAAATTCTTAAGAGACATAATCGTTTATTAATAATATCGTGGATGGCTTTCCCACTGGAGCTGTGCTACTCACATTCTTTCTCTTTGAAAAACATTTATGTATTTTAAACTGTTTACTGCAGTAGCTGAATAGATCAGGAAGAAGAAGCAAATGTAGTGAGCCAGCCATCCACGAACTGTAGCTTTGGGGAATTACAAGGAACATACCTATCTTTGATGTAAACACATAGACTAGATGCTTCAAAAAAATTAAACATTAATGTAAAATTACAAGGGGGGGGAAAAAAAAAAAGATCGAGTGAACTGAACAATATTCCCTTCAGATTCTCATTAAACAATCCCCTGTTTCTTCCATCTCCTCCATTGTTTTATGCCTCGTGGTTTGGACTCCTGGGGGCAGCTTGTATGAAGTGGTGTCTCGGAAATTCCTCAGCACCATGTTCTAAGAAGTCATTCTTGCCCAAGTGCTCTCTCTCTCTCTTCTTTGCATTTCTAGCACTATTCAGGAAACATTAAAAAACATGCCCTGCCTTGTTTTTCAAAGTGAGCTACTTAACACTCTTCCCGCTACCCCCAGCACCTTTTATAGCTGCCTTGAAGGCCTCAGAAGACAACTTGTGTTTGTAAAAAAAGCCTTCCCTTAAGATCTTGAACAGGAAGGCATTGCTCCGTTTTTCCTGCCGCTACTACTCCACCCAGTCCATTTTCTCCAAAAAATTCTTCATTCTACTTTTATCTGTTTCGTTCAAACTGATCTAGAATTGGTGGGGAGGAGCAAATGAGAGAGTAAAGGAGGAACCCAGTTCGTTTTCAGAGTTTCAGATTCTCTGAGATAATCTCCTTATTCCTCCTCATCTCCACACATTTATCAGCAAAACACGCTGTGCCCACAGAGCAATAGCTTCTAGATCCTTTATGGCTTTGCACGTAGAAAAATCCACAATTCCAGTAGTGCAGTAGGATGCAGATGCTCCCAATGTCACAGGACACATAAAATGCAGAATAAATCAAAGAGGCACCCTGAGTTCTTCCTTTGCAAGACGCTGCTGTACCTTCCTGCTCTCCTCTTTGTGAAAAGACCTTAAGGCTTAAGGGAGAGGCAGGTCAACAGCTCCAGTGGGTGCACTTTCAGAACTGGAGCTGTAAAGTGATCTTGTGCAGAAACAGAAGAGCAGTGGCTACAGCCTAGAGAGC
The DNA here is from genome assembly GCF_000703405.1 of Apaloderma vittatum. Classification (NCBI taxonomy): domain Eukaryota; kingdom Metazoa; phylum Chordata; class Aves; order Trogoniformes; family Trogonidae; genus Apaloderma; species Apaloderma vittatum. The sequence goes on along the minus strand of NW_009702934.1, from coordinate 17,865 downwards.
TTCTACAGGTATTAGAGGAATTTGATAGAGTATGTGAACTACAGAAATAATGAACTCCATCCATCAGTTGTGGCAGGTGAAAACGATCCTGCACAGAATAATGAACCTAAAAGTCTTATTCATCATAAAAGTCTTACTTCATACTGGACAACGGAAACAAACAGGAGCCATTTGAAGAAATGGGTAAAATGCACCAAAATGTTGATGGAGTTTCAGAGGGATCTCCAGATTTGAAACTGCAAACATCAACAAGATGTACAATTTTCAAACTTGGAAAAAAAAGCACACACGCAATGTCAGTCAATGCAAATTCTATAAGCATTTCTGTTAAGTTTTTATGATTGTCTAGGGGTGAATAGGAGGGAACAACGGTAAAATCAAATTAATTCAAAGGATGTAAGTAAGCTCAAGAAAACACTCATTTAAGACTTCGACCAAAGCTCACCAAATTCAGCCAATGCCAGTTTTTCCTTCTACTTCTAATAAACTCTAGATTACATCTTCTGACACCAAAAGTCACAGGCTAAGAAAAAGTAAGGATGAAACACTGGCTGAGAATAACTGGATCATTCTCATACTCACTATGTGCCAGAGATTAAGTAGTCTGAAAGAAGAGAGACTGAGAAGAGGAAATTTATTGAGAAGACTTAATGAACGCTCTCCTAATTCTTCAGGAATTGAGGAAGATCCAATTTCTCCCTCTCATGGTAAGTTTATATATTCTTTTCCTCTATTTCTGCTCTGCAGGCCGTGGTTCCCCTGTTTCATCTACTTGACAGAAATTTCAACTATTCAAGAATGAAAACAAAAAAATCACTCCAGAATCTAAGAGAATTCTGTCCCTTCATTTAGCCACTCAAATCAAGTGCTTATTACTATGCAAATAAAGCTGCAGCAAATCAAGAAGTGATTTAAAATTCCACCTCATATTATTCATCACTCAGGACCAACATTCTTAAAATCCAATATTCATAATAACCCGCTATGCTCATAGGTGAAATTTGACATTTTTCCTCAAGAAAATAACACATATTACCTTACAAATAATTATAATTGTATATCTTCTAAACAGACTTTTACTGGACTTCCTTTTAAAGAACAAAATGAAAGACATGCAGAGGAAAAAAGCTGTACCTCCTCCAAATACATAACACAGAGGAAAAATAAATGCAAAAAGTGAACCCATTAAGTTCTGTAAAGAGATTCACCTCCTGGAAAATGTTTTCTCAAATTTTTCTATAAGGAATTAGAAGGTAATAATTGTATTTTAAATTAAAATAAAGGAGCAACATACTTTTCAAACAAATGTCTTCCAACTTCAGCATCTACTGCACTCAGTGGATCATCCAAAAGATAGATGTCTGCATCTTGATACACAGCTCTAAAAGGTTTAAAGAAAAGTCAGTATCAAGAATTCTTACATTTGTTTACTCTAGTCACTAAAGTCTGACAATTTACAAATTTTAGGAACAGCAAAAACCACTAGCCTGGCCAGATTTACACGGGCTTTCTGTCCACCGCTCAGCGTAGCTCCACGATCTCCTATGACCGTGAGGTCACCATCTGCTAATAATTCCAAGTCCTGTGAACATGAAAGAACAGACAGTAAGATCACCTTTTTTTAAAAAATCATTTTAATTTCAAAGATTGACAAAGCTGCTTCAAAAAAAACATTTTATTATTTGAAAAGTATTAACTTTTAGTCTCACACTAAAATAGAAGATTTCATACTAAATGAAATATCTGCAGTTTCTTTATGATTTCGTCCTTCAGCAAAAGATAATTAAGAAAGCAGGAAAAGCAAGTGAGATCTTAAAGTTCATTTTTTCTACAGCTTTACCAGAGGGACAAGCACTACTTTTCTTAGTGTTACAAGCAATATTCGCTGGTGATTCAGAAAGTCAAATAAAAAAATATGAAGAAGAATAGTAAATTAATTTTTTACTAGAACAAAATGAGCTGTCACAATAAACAAAACTAAACTATTATCAGTAAATTATCTTCCATTTATTTGTCAATGTCCCTAAGAACTGTATTACTCTTGTTCTTACTACGATGTATCCAAGAGAAATAACCACAAATTTGGTTAATTTACAGGGCTTGGGACTGAGCAAGAGAACAAAATTATACAGCATTCCACGTCATACAATTGTATTTCCTATGCAGTAAACACAGAAGTTTTATATTAAGCTATAAAACATATTCTGCAAGTTTATTCACAGCTTTTATAAGACACATAAATTTGAAAGAAAACTATAACAGCAAATCTACCATCAAATATGAAGTGTTTTTTTTATAAACGCAGTTTGCTGTCTTTCAAAGTCACTAAAACCTTAAGTTTAGACAACAGTATATGACTGAATATCAGCAGGAGATACGAAAACTCTGTCTACCATGTGCAAAAACCTTGCGAAACAATTTTCATCGCAGTAACCATCTGCTTTTCACCTGTGTTGCTGCTGACAGAAATATCGTAACATGCCGCATAAAACCTTTTTAGCTGCCAAGCAAAATGTCGGTTTCTTGACAAATCTGGCTTAATCCTCTTCTATATCTCTCGTCACAAACTCCTTTGCTCATAGACCTTTCAAAAATATTTTTTCATAAAACTACTCGGACTCAGCAAGTTGTCTGATATATAGCACTAAGGTTCTTTTGCTAGCTGTTAGCAATGTATAAAACATGATATGCATGACATTTATTTTTAAATAAGCATGTAGGGCATTTACAAAATGGAAGTCAGAAACAGCGCTAGCTTGATCATTTGTTTTCCACCTTTTATTGCATTTACACACACACACCTACCACAATACCAGTGCAAAGGGATAAATGTCATTATGAAACTAATTGGGAATAGCTTTTTCCGACTTCTTCTGTGCTTCACGTAAGCTACACCTCCCTCTAGTGAAAGTTTTAGGAATTACAAGAATGTGCTTACACATGGGATGTCAAAAAATAATTCCACCTATTTCTATGAAGCAATAGGATATTTTAGATGCTACTAATAATAATCGATTCTATACATTACATATTGCAACACATAGTACAAGTCTGAAACAACACCAAGATAAAAATAAAGATCATGAAAATGACAAACAAAATGAGAAAATCATACCTTTTTGAGAGCGCAGACTTTTAAAACTTTTTCATATTTTTCTTTCTCATATTCCTTGTCAAACAGTATATTACTTCTTACGGTACCAGAAAACACCCAAGGCTGCTGAGAAACATAGGCAATTCTTCCAGTAACATTTATCAAACCTTTGTCTTTAGGTAGCTCACCAAGCACAGCACTTAAGAGCGAAGACTGGAAAAGATTAAAAAAAATAGAATTTTCAAAGTTTGATTGCACTAAAGACCTCACAGAGACTAAGCAGTGTTTACTGGCTCACTGGTCTATTTCACTCTGTCACTCAAACTACTGCTAACAGCAGATTAGTTGTATCTTGATACAGCTATCTTGATATGAAGTGTTTTATTATACACAGAAAGGAACTATACATTTTTAACAGACTCATAAAAACCCCAGAGAATGGAGTAAACATTAAGACTTACTTTTCCAGCTCCTACAGGACCAATCACAGCCAACAATTCCCCTCGTCTGACAGTAAATGAAACTTGTTGAAGTGCTGGGCTTTCTGAACTCTATAGATCGGAGAAAAAGTAAGGTTTCCTCAGCAACGATACACAAACCATCAAAAACACTCTTTAAAAACAGAGAACAATGCACAGAAATCACTATAAATTAGCAACTCATACGCCCGCTACATTTGCAGGCATACAGTTTGCTTCTTCAGTGGTTCACAGGCGCTTTGGAAAGACTCTGATCTCTCGCCACAAAAAAGTAAGACAGAAAAAAACAGTGTTTGAGGAATAAGGAAACCAAAGGCAGCAGAAGCGGCGCTTCCTCAAAGCATCCTCGCTAAGGTGGCAGCCTCGGCCACAGGAGCTATCTGCTGGGCATCATACCAGCATTCACAGCCTCGCACGGCACGCCAGCTGACTCAAACAGCTGGACAAATGCTGGAAAAAAGGGAGGGTTGAAACTCTCTTGGAGCCCCAGGAAAGCCAGGTCTGTGTTTGCTCTATCCAAAGTGAAAATAGAAAAACATTATTTGATTTCACATAAATCCATCTTGTGTATTGCAGATTCTTGGGGACTTCTCATGGACAAGATTGTGAGCTATTTGTGTGAAAATATACTACTGTAGGATTGTTTGTCTAATATTCCTTTTCAGTATGCCTATCCTTTATGTTACATTACTGATAACAGCTTATTTCCAAATGTATTTTGCACCTCTCCTATCAAGGTTGTAAAAACGCCTATTTCTTATGAAAAGAAAGAATGCTCTTATCTTTAATAGCTATGTTAAACCACAGTTCCTAAGGGCCTGATGCAGCTCCCATTCATTAAAGCAAAACACCTTTGTAACAGGATCTGCCTTTACATGTATCTTAGACTGACACCAAAATGAAAACACAAAACCAAAGGAATTTTAAAAAAAAGCGAAGTATTTCTATTAAAGGACCGAACAAAAACCCAGTTTTAAGCTTCAAGAAAGAAGAGCAAGGTGAAGAATATCCCAGTGTGTGTCTTAACAGCTTACAGACTGCTTAAAAATCCCCAACCAAGCTCAAGAGGCTGAAGAGGTCACGACCCAACCCCGAATGAAGGATGCCACATGACCAAGTTCTGGGACCGTGGAAAGGGGAAGCTTGCAACTCGTTTCAAACTATTTGGGAGAGGCACAGGTACAGCAGCCATCCACACCTGTGAGGGCTGGGCGAGCACGCACGCACCCACTCGTGCCAGGAGAACTACTGGGTTCGGCAGCACCGTGTGCACCCAGAGCTCTGGGCCGCGCATGCCCCAGCACAGCTCCCACCCCGCGGAAGCACCGCAGGGTTCACACGAAACCGGAGTCACACCATGAGAACCGAAACTTGGGCTCGTTGTGCAACCCTGCAGAACTATTTTTGTTGCTATTATCGATTTCCACAAGGTGGCATCAACGGGGCTTTTTTCCTTTCCTCCACCTGCCCCCTCTCCAATCAGCATTTCACGATGCATTTGATTTCTTGGTCCAGAGTACACAGTTCAGGTGCTCAGCTAGTGCTAAGGTTGGAGGAACTCTATCAACTTATGGCAGCCAAAGTTTTATGGTTTTCTTTAATGCAAAGTTTGTAGGAAGAGAAAATATCTCTTATTAAATCAATTAGTCTATATGGAAAAAATAAGTTAAGCTTTCCCTTCTTCAGACCTCTGGAGGTTATTGTTCCGCATTCACAAAAGTGCAAAAACACTCCCTCCCAGACTCAGATTTTCAAAAAAATACATAAGACCCTAACAACATTACAGAAAATTTCAAAAATGTTTTAAAATTATTACCCAAATATTATCTATTAAAGAAGTCTTGTAAAATATCATAGACCCTACACAAAAGTGGTAATATAAGCAAACCGCGCAGACACCCAAGGGGCATAGATTTCTTGCAGAATAGCAGTCCTTGTAATTAAAGACAATTTGCCCCAAATTCATTATACCTATTTTTAGGTACTAAGCTGAGGCGCTTAAATAAGAGCACAGACTAATATTACAGCCAAGTTCATGGGACAGCTCATTAACACAAACTGTTACCACAGCTCTTCAGTGCTCTGTCAACTACCTGTGTGTCTTGCTTCCCTTCCTCTGCCACTTGTTCTTCCCTAATCGTACCGATGGGTTGTTTGTGGGACTCTGCTATCAGAGAACAGATGACATGAGAAGTGATTCATTTTCTATTGCTTCATTTCTCAGAACTGGTTCAGCCCAACGTCCTACGCACAAGCATTAACACCAGCACAAGGGAGGGACCAGAGACACAAAGTGCAAGGACAGGAGGGCACAAGAACGATCCCTTCAGGGCAGCAACTCCTTGGGAGAGCTCATCCACCCTACAGGCAAGAGAAAGAAGCCATTTATCCCACCTAGGAGACAGATCAAATACTGCACAGCCAAACTATACCGTTAGGCTCCTCATTTAAGTGACTAAAGTTACAAGGGATAGATTTGGCCTCTTTTCAAATGTTTGAATTTTAAACCTCAAGTTGCTCAGCTGAGCAGACAGACTGTTCCGTAAACTCAAGCCACATCTATGAAAACCCGTGCTGAAAAATCCCTAGTTCCATGCTGCTATCAGACTAGCCCGTGGGACACAAGATAATACTTAGTAAAACAAGAGTGTGACCATGAATTAATTAGTTTTGTTTATCTTTTGATAAACTGTAGCACACCACGTTAGGTTGTTTTCCTAAAAGCCTAGCTAATAATCCCTTTTTTACTTCCAGTGATTTTGCATTTGTGGGTTTTTGGATTTTTTAAGTATCTCTTTTGGCTCACAATCTTGAAAAAAATCATCACCCAGCTGCACAGCGTCTGTACAGAGATCCAGAGAGTCTTGAGAAGCCCAGCCAGGGTAGCAAGCTAAGCTGATTACTTGACAAAACGAAAGCAGATTTTTATTATTCCTTTTAGAACCTTCGCTCTCTCTCAGAACTCATCTTTTCAGTGAACAACTCCATTATTTTGCATCATTGGAAGAGAATATAAGAGAAACTTTCTGAGCAACTCTTAATAGTTCTGGGAGAACTATTGCTCCCCCATGCACACTGCAATTAAATATCCAAAATGAAAATTTTATTAACAGTTTTGTGGGTGGTTTGTTGGTTTCATTTTTTTCCTTTGAAATCAAAAGGAAACCAGTAATTCCAGTCATGCTGCTCTGCTTTATGCAAGATAAACAACTCATGAAAAAAAAAAAAAGAGAAGGTGTTTTATGGGCTTATTATGCAATCACTTCCTATACACTGTTAACAGTGATATCAGTGTAAGAAAACAAAGACTACGAAATACATTCAATTTTGCATTAGAATGCATTCACCATTACGTTTTTCGTATCCATTATTTGTTGTTAAAATCTGTTCAATGTCTCAGAAAGATTTATGTAACAGAGACAACTCTGGGAGAGTAAAGCACAATAATATAGCAATTTTCTTTTGTAGCTGAGAAGCAGCAGATACTTATGTTTTCACACTTTATCTTCCTTGGGACATAGCACATGTAGAGGAAGAGGCTATATAAACAGCAATACATAACACACCTTATTTGCATTACATTTATATGCAAAATTCATTTTTAGAGCTTCCAGCATTTCTAATGGAGACTGAAGCTCCAACAATTCATCATCAATTGCTGTTTACCATAGCGGTTGCAGGTTTAAAACATAAACAATAGTAAATCTTTGCCTTTCTTAAGGAAAAGGATACATAATAGGTTTATTACCTGTGTATCATCCCTTCTAATCATTTTGGTGGTTTTGGTTCACTTTAAGCGAAGAAGAATTTGTAGCTGAATAGTCTCAATTAAAATGCACAGAGTAACATAAACCTGTAGACCAGTCTCTAAAGCTTTCAAATCTGTTATGAGAAGTATAATATTGTACTGGTTCTAGACTAATGGACTGAGCAGCATTCAGTTCACAAAAAAAGCCCAAACATGTGCTAAGGCCCACCTTAGTGTGCTGTCTGTCCTTAATTCCAATTTAAGTATCTCAGCTACAATACACTGCTATTTAATAACAAGAGGTATTTTCACATAGAAATGCACAGCTTTTCATTTAGTATAATACTGAGGAATAGCTACTTTTAAGATGCTAGTGTTTGATAGTGTTGATAGTGTTTTCAGAACTACTCTACAGTTAGCTTAACATACTAAAAGGATTCTCACACATAGATGGAATACAAAACATCAGTACACTATACATAGAGTACTTCTGTAGTCTACTTGGTAGACTTGAAGTGCCTGCAGCACCAGTACACTTTAACATTTAGAAGTAAATTTACCTTATCCCAATAGCAAGTCAAATCCTGCACATGAAGAATGGCATTCTCATTATTGCCATGCAGTTGTGGCTTCAAGTGCGTGACCTCATCAAGTATCAGAAAATTCTGCAATAAAAGGACAGGATATTGCGAAATGTGAGTCTGAGAAGAGGAAAGCAACCCAAGCACATATTTTTGGAAGCAGCATACAGAGTATTAATTAGGGGGGCAGCAAGGGAGGGGATGACAATCACAAACCGACCAAGGAATTACATTTCCAGAGCAATGTGCAACTCCTCCAGTGGTGTACCTCTAACTAGTTGACCATGCCTCCCCCCCACGGCGGAAGCACAGATTTAATAGTGTAGAAACACTACAGGACTCTAACAACTGCTTGTTCAATAAGCCAGGATTCCCGAAGCAAACAGACCTTAAGAACCCACCCCGTCTTTCCCTTGAAACACTGACAAATCATAAAATTGTTCAACTCCTTTTTCCCACGCAGAAGAGGTGAAACCCTCAGTGCAACACCTTGTCATTCTGCTGCTTTGATGGTAAAGGCTCACGCTGTTTCACTCAAGGAAGGACAAGGACCCAGTAAGGAGCAGTCCACTGTCCCTCTTAGGCATTCTTCAAGTGTCAAAAAGGCTGCAGAACGCTATCTGAAAACTCTCCTCTTTTAAAGTCCAGGGCATTAACAAAAAATATTGCTTACACCCGCATACCTCGTTGGTTGCACTTTCATTACTATACTTCTACATTATATTCCAGTCAGAGAATCTTCCCCTCAAGCTGCACAAATGTGCACTTTAGTACCACACACACACTTCTAACACGCCTTGCCTGATGCTGGATTATAAATAGCTCAAATACGGAAAGGAAAGGGGCAAATTCCAAAGAACACTTCCAAGGATAACAGTTACCACAATTTTAAGGCAAAACCAGAAAAGTTCTGTTCTGCTTTGAATCACAGGGCATAAAAACCTTAAACGGGCTCTAGCAGAGAATGTTTTGAGAAAAGAAGGATGGTCTTGCTCTTAGAAACCAAGACTAGCTATCAAGTACCGAGTTAACAGTCTGAAGATGCGAGACAGCTGCTGAAGACTTACAGAAGGTCGTAACTAAGAGGAACCAGGAGGAGGACACCAGGAGTCATGGCAGGGCAGGAAGAGCACTTGCTTTTGAAGAGTCTGTGAAGCCCCTCCTGCCAAGTCATGAGGTTCTGACTAGACCCCCTTGCTTTGTAAATTTCCTCACAGAGTGAGAAGTGTAGGTGTGGCTGGATCCAGCCTTAGCCCCTGACTGTAAAGAAGTTTTCAGTCCCTGGGTTCTGCCACAGAGTTGGTTTATTTCAGCTCAACCCTCCGAGAGGGACTCTGAACAAAGAAATCCCTTGGCAACTATACTTGTACAGTCGAAGTTGACCTCCCCTCATGTGATGGTTCAGTTCAACAGCAGTATCTGGGTCTGGAGTCCTTTTTTTTCCTCATTGGATCCTTTCTCTCTCTCTCTCTAGGTGGGCATTCTCTTCTTTATCTCGAGGATGCAGGTTTTGTTGCTCTTATCTTTGCAAATTAGAATTGCTTTCCGGGTCTTTCTTCAGTCTAAGCTAATCAGTACCTAGGTAAAAGTCCACAGTCTAGGTTGTTGGAGAGCAGTGTAGGGGAGAGGGACCTAGGAGCTCTGGTGGACAGCAGGATGACCATGAGCCAGCAATGTGCCCTCATGGCCATGAAGACCAATGGCATCCTGGGGTGTATTACAAGGGGGGTGGCTAGTAGGTCCACTTCTGGGCCCCTCAGGTCAAGAAGGACAGGCAAGTCACAAAGATGAAGGGAGTGGAACATCTCCCTTATGAGGAAAGGCTGAAGGAGCTGGGTCTTTTTAGCTTGGAGGAGGAGGCTGAGGGGTGACCTGATGAATGTTTATAAATATGTAAAGGGTGAGTGTCAGGAGGACAGAGCCAGGCTCTTCTCATGGATGTCCAATGACAGGTCAAGGGGGCAACAGGTGCAAGCTGAAGCATAAGAGGTTCCACAAAGACAGTAGGAAAGACTTCTTCCCTGTGAGGGTGACACAGCCCTGGTACAGGCTGCCCAGGGAGGTTGTGGAGTCTCCTTCTCTGGAGACATTTAAAACCCGCCTGGATACGTTCCTCTGTGACCTACTGTAGGTGATCCTGCTCTGGCAGGGGGGTTGGACTAGATGATCTTCCAACATCCCTTCCAACCCCTAAAGTTCTGTGATTCTGTGATTCTAAGGCTTCGGTAAATCTACCTACTTATGCTAAGCAATGTCACTCATAAAATAAATGGTGATTCATTTTAATTTTAAGCTATCCCACAATTAATTCTAATATCCTACAAGTAAATTATTTTAATCTCCAACAGCACTACTAGGTGTTAACAGGAACAGCGGCCCTGCTCAAACTCCAGCTGGCAGGTGTCACCCCAGGGAGCAGTTAGAAGTCAAGTGTTTTAATGCAGCACTCTGCAAATTCAACGCATACACACACGTATCTCAAGCAAAAGAGAAGCCTCTATCTTTTGTACCCTGCTGAAACTTGCCCTCTTTTCTGCACACTGCCAAAATAAACCTCAGAAAAAACAACCTCTCTCACTTTGCTTCACGAGGGGACCTTGAGCCCATCGCTCCATCACAAAACAGTGAACGAGCTTCACAGAATCACAGAATCGTTGAGGCTGGAAAAGACCTCTGAGATCATCAAGTCCAGCCGACGATCCAACACCACCACATTGCCAGACCGCAGCACTAAGTGCCACATCCAGCCTCTCCTTAAACCCCTCCAGGGACAGTGACTCCACCACTTCCCCGGGCAGTGCATCCCAGTGCCTAAGCACCCTCTCCGTGAGGACCTTCTCCGTGAGGAAGTGCTGCCTGAGATCCAACCTAACCCTCCCCTGACACAGTTTCAGGCCCCCTCGTCCTATCACTGGTTGCCCGGGAGAAGAGCCCGACCCCCACCTGACTACACCCTCCCTTCAGGCAGTTGTAGAGAGTGATCAGGTCCCCCCTGAGTCTCCTCTTCTCCAGGCTAAACATACCCAGCTCCCTCAGCCTCTCCTCACAGCACTTTCCCTCCAGTCCCTTCCTCAGCCTCGTTGCTCTCCTCTGGACCCGCTCCAGCCCCTCAGTGTCTTTCTTGCACTGAGGGGCCCAGACCTGCACACAGGGCTCGAGGTGAGGCCTCACCAGTGCTGAGCACAGGGGCAGAATCACATCCCTGCTCCTGCTGGCCACACTTCAAGAACAGATGCAGACCAGTTCTCAAATGTGTGGCTAGGGTGAGGGAAAAAGGTGGCAAATACAGTAAGGAAACCACTATCCTTTTTGTCACACAGTTCTTATGCATGTATAAAACGAATATAGAGGAAACACTACTCCTTCCCATCTAACTATCATGCTATTGTCACCTGAAGTGTAGTGTCTCCTGCTTCCTTCTCTCCATCAGTGTACTTTACGATCAGTGTAGAAATCTCACTTGTGCTACAAAACCTAAGAGAAAGAACCTTCTTAAAAAAAACCACAAAAAATTCCCTAAAACAACTTCAGCTTTACCCAAATACAACTAGCCACCACCTTGATAACTTTTTTCTGTACTTCCTACTCTCTTCTCCAAATTCCTTTCCCCTTATCTGCATTTCAATAACACAATTTGGCCAGGCAGCATCTTGTTATTCAGTACGAAAATGTCCAACCCTGAAACACTTTGGGAAATGGAGGCTAAAAAGTTGGTGACAGCATCAAGGATGCCACAGATTCATCAGGATAATTCTTTGCCCAATGAACCTCAATTCTTGAGCTTTTTTCCAAAAATCATCCTCAAGGAATCATAAGTGCAAGGGAGTTGGTACCAGCTGTCAGAAGCAAAATCAGGTGATCACTAGGATATGCTGGAAACGGTGACAAGAAAAAAAAAAAAGGAACAGATCACGACTGCCTCTGCTCAAGTGTCAGTCTCCCGATCCGAAGGCATCTTCTTCAGCCATACATGTGTCTCAACAGCTACAGCTTGAAAGGTCCCTTGAAAGAGCACTGTCCCGCAGCTGGACAGAGAGTATATGAGAGTACAGAAAAGACAGTGTGCAACATCCAGTATCACTAGCACTCCGTTCCTCTCCCTCAGTTTAGTAGTAATAATACATGTTAATGCCAACATTACTGCTGTGGCCATGATTCTCACACAGTAACCTGTTCTAACTCCATTTGCATCAACTTTTACAAACTGCTTCTTAGAAGGGTAAATACTACCTGTTAATACATTGGGTTTTGTGCAGGCTTAGTACAGTTACAAAATTTATCAACAAAAAAGCTGATGTACTAGATTCAACCATATGGAGAAGAAAATGAAATAGGGAATTTCTAGCTACCTTCGTCAAGCAATGGCACAGTGACACGATGTTTTCCCTATTGTATACTAGATTAACCTGTTGGGTTTTTTTCAAAATTAAGTTCTAAAATGGTTAGCATGCTTTAATTCAATAACCTCACAATTTGAGATTTTTTAAGTTTTAAATTCCAAACGCTTTTTGCATTTAAGCCTTTCACTCTTGCAGTTTAAGCTAAAGTACTGGTACATACAGCAAACGTGGCTATTTAATTCACAACATGCACTAAAGACAGCAGTCCAAACAAAACCAAGTCCATCTGCCAAAACCACCAGCATTACCGATGTTCATCCTTAGCGATTCAGAGTCATCACTCTGGTACCGAAAGCAGCCACAACATGCCAGCTTGGGCTCACGTCCACCCTCCATAGCTGACAGGGTAGTGCACGTGGAATATGAATACGAATCCTGCAGCTCCCATCTGCCTGTCCTCCAACTGCCAATTCAAACATACCTGCCTACTTGTACACCTGTTCCTGTTACTTCAAAACATCCACCTCTTAGCATGTACGCTTCTCTCCTACGTTTCAGCTTGCCCTACAGTGCACGTCACATTTTCTAATGTGTATATACAGAGACATGTTCAGTATTCAAAACAGGCTATTCACAGAGTCACAGAATCACAGAATCAGCGAGTCACAGAATCACAGAACTTTAGGGGTTGGAAGGGACGTCGAAAGATCACCTAGTCCAGCCCTCCTGCCAGAGCAGGATCACCTACAGTAGGTCACACAGGAACGTGTCCAGGCAGGTTTTGAATGTCTCCAGAGAAGGAGACTCCACAACCTCCCAGGGCAGCCTGTGCCAGTGCTCTGTCACCCTCACAGGGAAAAAGTTTGTCCTAATATTTTTGTGAAACTTCCTGTGCTTCAGCTTGCACCTGTTGCCCCTTTGTCTTGTCACTGGACATCACTGAGAAGAGCCTGGCTCCATCCTCCTGACACTTAACCTTTGCATATTTGTAAACATTCATCAGGTCACCCCTCAGCCTCCTCTTCTCCAAGCTAAAGAGACCCAGCTCCTTCAGCCTCTCCTCATCAGGGAGATGTTCCACTCCCTTCAGCATCTTTGTGGCTCTGCGCTGGACTCTCTCAAGCAGTTCCTGTCTCTCTTGAGCTGAGGGGCCCAGAACTGGACACAATATTCCAGATGTGGCCTCACCAGGGCAGAGTAGAGGGGCAGGAGGTCCCTCTTGACCTACTAGCTACTCCCCTTCTAATACACCCCAGGATGCCATTGGCCTTCTTGGCCACGAGGGCACATTGCTGGCTCACAGTCATCCTGCTGTCCACCAGAATCCCCAAGTCCCCCTCTCCTACGCTGCTCTCCAACACATCAGTCCTCATGCTCTTTCCCAGCTGCAAAACTCTACACTTGCCCTTGTCAAATTTCATATGATTTCTCCCCACTCAGACCTCTAGCTTGCCTAGGTCTCCATTAAAAATCTCAAACCACAAGACAAAAATACAGCTGGTTTTGTCGGTGACATTAAAACAATGCTAGAACAAAAGAAGAAATCCACATACCGCTCAAATCAATAACCATACCTTGATTCGGCGTATGCTGATCACCGCCTCGGACACTCTCTCAACAGCCGCAGGGAAGAAGAGAGTTACTGTCAGTCTTACTGCACCGTACAGGGACACTGCAACAAACACTCGACTTGCAGATATAACATTGCCGAGAAGTACGTATGCCATGAAAGTCATGAACACTGTTATTTTGCTTGCCACAAAGAAAGAGGCTAAGTTCAGTCCTCGAAGGTAGGAGCTTTTCATAACCATGGCAATCTCCTTCCTAAAAGAAAAAAAAAAAGCAAAATATAAACAATCACATCAGTTTCTCTCCTTGTAGTCTCCCTCAACAATTGGATGAGGGAAACCCACTCTCAGGATTTTACTTTTGTAAAATCATACACCCCTTGCACCACCCCAACTCATACGCAAATAGCATAAAAAGTATGTTATGTGGTAAATAAAAAAAAAATAATTTAAAAGGCTTATAAGCTGAGTGGGGAAAATTAGTACATTCAATACCTTAGTAGGCAGAGAAGATTCTTTTTCAGAGACAGAAAACCAAAATACTCTTTTTTTTTCTCCTTTGGTCAAACTAGTATTTTAATTTAGATTTTAATCTGAAACTCTTATTTATAAAGGCCAAGCACTCACAAACTCCTTATCCTTCCAACATTAAAATCCAGCCCAGTTCAGTCACAAAACTCCTTAAAATCAACAGATACTCTGCAGTTGTAAAAAAAGGGCAACTTTCAATAGATTAAGTGTTCACCCATGGCCCAAGTATCTGCCATTATTCAGCTGCTGCTCCTCAAGCTGGATCAAAGGATTTGCCGCATTTCCTTTGATCTCAGTTTAAAGCCTCCCCAGTTTGGACCCTGCTCCTGGCTTCTTTTGCTCTAGGAATTCTGGTTCATAATTCAGAAAATATTGATCTGTGAGGCCAATTGTTCTGCCAGCCGTTACTCGAGCTAAACAGTGACTGAAGTACCGCATACACACATAAGTTTCACTCCAGCAACCGAACAGGTGCTGATGCATATGTTCTCAATTTTCACTTCAGTTAAATTTCAGTTTCCACTTCTAAATGACTCATCAAGTCCAACCCTCAAAATTTTACTGTACTATCTACAAGGTGGATACCATCAGGCTTAACTTCTTATTAAAATAATATTTCCTCTTTATCAAGACAGCTGTATGACTTACTCCTTCCCCATATATTCTAATTTTATCTGCTTGAAATAATATAGAATATGAAATCTTGAAACAATCCCTAATTTCTCTTCCCAAATATTCTGGCAATTCTCAGGCAAAATCTAGATCATTTCGATTACCTTCCACCTAGAGCTATATACTAAGACTGGAAACTCAAGTTATCGAGTAATTGATGATACCATTTGAAGTAAATTAAGGCCTCGCTTAACGGGGAGAAGGGTGCAGGATGCGCTACTGGAAAACTAGTTAAGCAACTTTCCCACTATACTTGCCAAATTGGCTGAAATGAGAGACTTTCAAAGAGTTTCAAAGACTTATTTTTTCAGCTTAAGGGCTCACAATCTCTGATCTCCTCCAGAGTACAGTGAAAGAACATTTGTATGTAAACTATTTGAATTGGGTGTAATTCAATTACTTCCACAATCCTGGATGAAACTCTTTTCCCACCCTCTAATAATCCTTAATAATCCTCTTGCTATCTGTGGATAATCAGCAAGTTCTTTGTGCTCCTCCTCATAAATAGCAGATAAATCACAGCCTGCCTGCAGGCTGAATATAATATACTACACTGTCTTAAGGCACGGAGTTACATGAAGGGAAAGTAACACGGACAGCCACAGGAAAAAGAGCAACGGAGAAGTTCAGATGTCATCTTAGCAACTGGGGAAATACTGGGCAATAAATCACCTGGCTGAATGTAAGACTCTGAACTCCAGCTTTCCATAGCACAGTTAAAGAAAGAGGGCTCAATATGTGTCTTGGAAGCGCTTACTTCCCTCCACCATTAACAAGGAAGCCTCCACTGCTAATGAGGTGTTGAATTTGGAAATCTGAAGTTTAGTGATGTGAATACACCCATTAAGGAAGCTTTCAATAACGAAATATTCTCTCTCCCTCCAAACAAGAGAGCAAAGCTTTCAATCAGTCAAGAACATTCAATCAGTACAGGATCCTACAATCCGAAGGAGGAAAGGATTATATGCGTGGGACGACATGTCTCAAGGAAGATTAGCAAGTTTGCAAGCCTGCACATGGATGTAAAGGAAAAAAATTAATTAAAAAAAAGTAATTCCAAATAAAACAAACTTTAACAGAGTTAAAAATCCAAGGCTCTACAGCAGGATAACAAGTTTCTACTCATATGCTGGAGAGGAACGTAATATGAAAATTAAATTATGACAAATATGTACCTGAACTCCTACAGTTATCCTTCTGCACTGAATGCTCTTATACTGTCACGTAAAAGCACAAATACTGATTGAAAATCAAATTTATTACTAAGTTTAAATCAGATGCTTATGGAGCTCTGAACTGCTATGTCTTAGGATACCAAACTCAGCTGTCCTTGCCAGCTGAACACCTACAGAATTTCTGAGCTGCTGTCTTTCCCTGCTCCACCCTCCCCTATGGTTTGAGCAGTATTTCAAAACACAGAAAGGGAAGCAGAGTACTACCTGAGGATGCTATCATTTAGGACAGCGAGTCAGATTCCACATATTTCTCAGACGGGAAATGTCTGCTTATTGCTTCGTTGCTATTACTTTACAGAACTGTGAGGATGAAATTGTTCAATTATAACTACTGCAGTTTATTAGTTGGTGTTTTCAAGCACATCCATAGAAGGAAGCATAAAAATCCTCCAAAATTTATAAATATCAAAAGTTTCTTTTCCTTTTCTGTCCCGGATGTATTTTCACTCCTTCACTCTTGCTATAGAAAGGTTTTTGCAAAAAAAAAGCTGAAGAAGTTCAAGTAAACTGTACTGAAATAATGCACTTATTGCCACGTAAAAAAACAGAAACAGATGTAGATCATATACAAAGCTGTATCTTTCCAGGATTACCTTCTTAAACCATTCACAAGTTCAGCGAAAGATTTTTCCCAGGCATACATCTTTATTATCTTCATACCACTTATAACTTCATTCATGGTCCTAATCCTGATGTCTGTTAAGGCAGCCGTCTTACTTCTGTAAATAGCACAAAGTAAACATTCTCAGATTATCAAACAAAGAGAGACTACTTATGATCACATAACATGCTCGTATTGATGAAGTTTTTGCTTTTACATGTAAAGAGGATTCATATAACTGCAATTGCATTAAAGGGTCTTCCTAAAACCTTATCTTAAAGCTGACACACAGCAGACTTGATATGTCTGTATTGCTGGTATTCTCTATTCTTAGGGAACTGTGAGTTGATTCAATGTTCAGAATTATATGTTAGCTTGAGCAACTACATGGTGTTCCTTAAACAACGTATTTGTGTACAAAAAAAACCAACCTCAAATGAAAAAACTTGCAAACACTTAGAACTAAACGAAATCAAAACCATTTTTAGAAGTATTTTTTTAAAAATGTCAAAATAACAACCCTTCTCATAAAGAAACTGGCCCGTTTGTGTCTTTTAAGATTAACTGTAGCTGAAGTGAAGATTACAAAGCAACACTACATGAGCTATAATTTAAGAGAGCTAATCTAGATACGGTTTTGTTTAACAAATAAATATTATTGAAGCATTAATTGTAATTAACACTGAAGTAAATATATGTATTTTAGTCCCATATTATGCTTGCACCACTGAACAAACTGGAAAATATATATAATTAAAGAATAAAGTCAGAGTTTTAATTAGGGAAAAAAGCATTCAAAGTTAGAAGTCATGTAATAAATGCATAAACTATAGAAAGAAAGCCCATTACAATTCTGAATTCGTTCATGTAGACAAACATACTTTGTACATAGTGAGCTATAGTAGGCCTTATTTTGACACAACATGCCTCTTCCTGTTAAACTACTTATTTTTTCTATATACCAATGAAAGTTAAGACTCAGAGATCATGTCCTGGGTTTGAGCTAAAACCCAGTC
>NW_009702933.1:0-32917 GCF_000703405.1 Apaloderma vittatum | reverse complement strand
AAAACTCTTAGCTTAACACACATGACAGCACAACTTGTGTTGTGCTTATCTTGTATTTGGCCCATTTCTGACACAAAATTTACATCTGTTTTTGTACCCTTAGTGGAAGTGTATTAGAAGCATTACTTCATTGAATTTATTAGGTAAATTAGAAAGTGTTTCTCAGATCTTCTTTGCCTTAGGGTGTCTCTTGAAGATGATCCACTAGGCACTCTGTGATTGTAAGTTTTTCCTCTTTTTTATTCTTAAAACAAAATTGTGTCTCAAGAAAGATCAATAAAACTAATCTTCTCACGTACAGGTAGGCACAGTATATATTTTGCCCTCCAAAAACTGATTATTGGAAGTCAGAATGCTTTAGTAACCAAGGGGTGATGAGGTGTGCTCCAGCTGTGCTGCTACCATGGCCCAGCTCTGCAGGTAGGGGAAGGTGATTGCATCTTAGCTCTGCTTCTACTTCCCCAGCAAAAGGAGAACATAATGATGCTTAACTACCTTTCAAACTGTAGATGAAAGTGTTCATTGTCTGCAAATAAAAAAGTAATTCCCTTAAATATGGGTCTTCTTTCCTAAATCTGAAGTTTAATTAATGAAAGAAAGAAACATTTTTTCCTTTGTCTATGATTTCTTGGAGGATAGCTGTGGATATATTACTTTATTTGGATTTTTGTTTAAGAAATAAGACAAGTTTTGTATAATTGATGTAATATGGAAAAACAGTCCTAATATTCAATTAAAGAATCCGAGGTCATCACAATCAAAGAGAAAGTGATCAGTGACCTGCTATGCCACTTAGATTCACATAAGTCTATAGGGCTGAATGGGTTACACCCAAGAGTACTGAAAGAGTTGGTAGGCACGCTCACCAAGCCACTTTCCATTATTTACCTGAAGTTCTGGCTAACTGGAGAGGTCGCAATGGACTGAAAGGTAGCAAATGTAACACCCACCTCAAGAAAGGAAGAAAAGAGGATCTGGAAAATTATAGATCTGTCAGTTTGATCTTGGTATCAGGGAGGGTCATGGAGCAGATCATCTGGAGTGCCATGACATGCCATATAGACGACAACCACGGGATCAGGCCTGGTGAGCATGAGTTTATAAAAGCCAGGTCCTGCATAACGAATCTGATTGCCTTCTATGACAAGATGACCCGGCTATTGGAAAGGTTATGAATATTGTCTACCTAGACTTTTGAAAAGCCTTTGATACTGTTCCCCGCAGAATTCTCTTGGAAAAAACTGACTACTCATGGCCTAGATGAGCATACGATCTGCTGGTTAAAGCACTGGCTGGCTGGATGGGCACAAAGAGTGGTGGTCAATGGAGTTAAATCCAGCTGGCAGCTGGTCACAAGTGGTGTTCCTCAGGGCTCAGTGTTGGGACCATTTCTGTTTAATGTCTTTATTGATGATCTTGATAAGAACATAGAGTTTATCATCAGTAAGTTTGCAGAAGGTTTTGCATGAGGGTAGGGAGGCCCTACAGAGAGACTTGGACAGGTTGGATCGATGGGCCAATGTTAATGGGGTGAGCTTCAACAAGGCCAAGCGCCAGGTCCTGCACTTGTGCCACAACAACTTCATGCAACGCTACAGGCTTGGGGAAGTGTGGCTGGAAAGCTGTCTGACAGAAAGGGACCTGGGGGTTCTCATCGATAAGCGGCTGAATATGAACCAGCAGAGTGTCCAGGTGGCCAAGAAGGCCAATGGCATCCTGGCTTTTATTAGAAATAATGTGACCAGCAGGAGTAGGGAGGTGATTGTCCCCCTGTACTTGGCACTGGTGAGGCCGCACCTTGAGTATTGTGTTCAGTTTTGGGCACCTCAATACAGGAGAGATATCAAGGTGCTGGAGCGAATGCAGAGGAGGGCAGCGAAGCTGGTGAAGGGCTTGGAGAATAAATCTTAAGAAGAACGATTGAAGGAGTTGGGTCTGTTTAGTTTGAAGAAAAGTAGGCTGAGGGGAGACCTCATCAGTCTTTACAACTACCTGAAAGGACATTGTAGAGAGGTTGATGCTAGTCTCTTCTCATGGATAATTAGCGATAGAACAAGAGGGAATGGCTTCAAACTGCAACAGGGTAGGTTTAGGCTGAACATTATGAAAAATTTTTTCACAGGAAGAGTAGTCAGACATTGGAATAGGCTGCCCAGGGAGGAGGATGAATCACCATCCCTGCCTGTGTTTAAAGGTCGTTTAGATGTGGTGTTGGGCCATGTGGTTTAGGGGTGAACTTTGTAGAGTAGAGTTAATGGTTGGACTTGATGATTCCAAGGGTCTTTTCCAACCTGAATGATTCTATGATTCTATTCTATTCTATGAAATTCCACTTTTTGAAAACTTGTTATGGGGAAAATATATCCCAAGATATTTTAAAACCCACTCTTGGCATGAAAAAATCATTTAATAACACTTCTCAGTTATTATGAGATAATTAGGTAAGTGTACTTGGAGAAAAGAAATGTTTCTATGTTACAAGAGGAATTTGTTTACTGACAAATAAATATATGTGCCTATATCTGTGTAGAGATACACTTATATATCTATGTTGCAATTTACAACATAATCAAAGACCAAGCTGATCCTTGCTTCAAGCAAGCATTTTGGGGCTCAGGCTCAGTTCTTCATACGAGGAATGGAACTTTTATAAAGAAGGCTTCACAGAGTGTGAGATTTGAACAATAGCATGGCCACAAAACACTCCAAGCTGAGGTGTCTTTAGGGATAAAAGCAAAATGATAAACACATGCTTACTATTTTTAAAAGCTTTTGCTATTACTGTTAGGAATATACTAATATTCCTATTTCATGCCAACATTGGGTAACTAGTGAATCTCAACTTTACATTCATTGTTGTGATGGTATGTCAAGAGTTTATTGTGATGATAGATTAATAGTTGGACTTGATGATCCTAAAGGTCCTTTCCAGCCTAAACAATTCTATGATTTTATCTCCTTTTAGGTCCAAGAAATACTGTACAAAATTCAGGGTGTCAGTAGAGCAAGGTAAGACAGAAGGAAGTTACTCATGTGGTTCATTAAGTGTAGGATGATGAACTAAAATGTTTTGAATGTCATGGAGGAAATTTTTTTAAGAGAACAATACTATACTCTCGCATTTGATTCATTAATGACATATTAACATATATGCTAATTGGAAAGGGTACTACCTGTAATAACTCTGTAGATCAGATGTATCTTAGTTAATAAAGTCAAAGATGAAGAGATGACCTTATTCAAGTTAGAAATAAAATTCTCTAGGGCTTTAGGGAAGCCAAATAATTCACTTTAAATAGGACTAACAGTATACCAATTTCCTATTAGAAAATAATCACTATTCTCATATGTTAGCGTAATACATAAGATAGCAAAAAATGTAATTTAAGATACATATCCAACAGTCATGCTTACTTCACATTTTCTCATCCTCTATAAATCCATATCTTAATCTGAGGATAATTAATGTCTTTAATATCTTTTACTTTCATCGTGAAAAAGTTTTCTCAAATAACATTTGTAGACTGTATTCCTACTACTACCTTTGAGTATTTTCCTTAGTAAAAAAAAATATAAAGATTACATAGCTCTCTTGAGGTAGAGAGGGAACATACTTAAATTAAATGTCTTGTTACTGGCATTGCCCTGTGTGTGCTTTTGGTTAAGAATAAAATATTGTCACTTCTCCGGTATCAAAGATACAGTTATATGCAAGACTTTATTTCCGAGTTTCAAATCAATAGCACAATATCACCATTTTTTAAACAGTCCTTTGTTATATTTTATGTACCTTTTGTTTTATATGCAAGCATGTGCATGCACACAGTCTCTCACCCCCTCCTACACAGATACATGAATATACATATCCACATAAGAGCTTGATAATATTGAATTGAGTGTTGGACCGAAGTTATAATGTGTAATAGTAATGCTGCAAGATTTTGAGTAAACACTTTAGAGTTTTGTAATTTTGATGTGAAACAGAAGTTTTTGTTGATAGTTTTAACAGAGAAAAAAAGCTTACTGTTTATGTGTCTGCTATATAGGACTCTGATCTCAGTAAATTGATAACATATTATAAACATCTGACCAAATGCTTAGTGAAGTAGACTGAATATATCCAGGCAATATGCCTAGAACCTTTGTCTTGCCTCCCAGTGGTTGTCATACACTACATCTAACTTCTTGATGTTAATTTTGCCTTTTGGTGGGGAGCAGTACAGGGAAATCAGTCAAAGGTTCCTCAAAACTCTGCTACTCTGGAATTTGAATTCCTACTGGCTGGAGAGAAAAAAAGAAATTACTAACCACCAACACTCATCATCCACAGTAATAAAAGGAATGATTAGTTGCAAAGTACTTCCATAATTTCATTCCATTCATTCTTTTAATATCAGAGCATTGAAATATTTAACATTGTTGACCTAATTATTAGTCACCTTATTTATTCTCACTGGAATAAATAGCTGAATTAGAAATACTAAGTGAATAATACTATATTGATTAGAAATTGGGTGGGATGGATCTCAAACAACAACAGTAGAGGCATTAAAAAAAAGTTTTAGTGTTTTATTTTCTGGGGAACAAACAGGTTTTGTGATACATACTAGATGATCTGCCACTGGCACAAGAAAGCAAATGTAAGGTCTACATTCTAGGCAGTAATGACTTTTGTTTTGGATCTTAAAACTTCCGTTACGTGCAGAGGTGACATATAACTTACACATATATTTTATAATCCCTAAATCCTCAGATGTATTTCTCATCCTAGGAAATTGAATGTAAGATCAATCTCTAGTCTGTACTTGCTCAAATATTGTTTGGTTGACCTTTCTTTCACACGTTATTTACCTGAAGATTATGCCGAATGTATGTTCTTGACAAGGGGAAGCAACAGATACACTTATAATGGCCAGATATTCCAGATATCTTGTCATTTTCCACATAGAATGCAAAAATCAACAAGCATAGAGGCAGAACGACTCTTTTGTCTTCAGTCTGATATTTCAAGGTCAGAAAAAGTCACGTTAATGGTGCAATTTAGCACATAATAAATAGTGCATTGCCATTGCATGTGTTATATTTCTTCTACTATCTGCATTTCTGTTTGCTGTATTTTCAATCCCACGTTTCCATGAATAGTAATGTTCAGGTTTTTAAAATGAAGTAAGATGACTGTTTTGACTTCAGTACTACCAATCATGTAAAGTATAATGCTATACTTTTCACAGTGGTTTTCATTTTTGTTTTGTTATAACATCTGAAAACAGACTATACCAAGGCAGCTTTTCAAACATCGAAAAAAATGCATATATTTACAATATTTTCAGACGTACAAATTTTGTGAGGCAGTTACACAGCATTTTATGGCAAAAATACTGCAGACTGAAACATAGAGGACTGAACTTGGCAACTTTTAATAAGAATGTTATTTAAACTCATAGACTTTCTCCTGAGAAAACTGAGCAATATTTGACTATATAACTGAGTTGAAGGATAGAGTTCATTACTTGCCAAGTTAATTAATTGCAGATGTTGTCTAAATCCTATGTACTTGTGAGTAAGAACTGTGTATTCTTGAGGACATATCTCTTAAATCTGATAAACCTTTCTGCAATTAGTTAACTTTTGAATGGCAAGCAGGATCTGTTTTGCAAAGGTGGATGCCTTTTCACCGCTTAAAGGACTGCTCTCATTTGGAGAAGACATCAGTTGCCAGATAAGCCTCAAAGGTTCAGCATTGACAGTAACAGTGTCATGTCACTTTTTTGCACAGGCTAAATCATTCGCCCAAGACTAACAACCTACCCCCAAAGCTCACAGAATCACAGAGTGGTTGATATTGGAAGGAACCTATGGAAGTCATCTGGTCCAATGCCCCTGCTCAAGCAACCAAGTGTCCAGGGCCATGTCCAGATGGCTTTTTAGTATTTCCAAGGGTGGAGAATCCACAAACTCTCTAGGCAACCTGTGCCAGTGCTCAGTCACCCTCACAAGTAAAAAGGGTTTCCTGATGTTCAGAAGGAACCTCCTGTATTTTCGTTTATGTCCATTGCCTCAGATCCTCTCTCCAGACACCACTGAAAAGAGCCTGGATTTGTTCTCTTTGCATGCTCCACCTGGGTATTTGTATGCATTAATAAGATATCCCAGAACCTTTTCTCATCCAGGATGAACAGTCACAGCTCTTTCAGCCTTTCTTCAAATGTCCAGTGTTCCAGTTCCTTGCTTATCCTTGTGGCCCTTTATTGACCTCTCTCCAGTGTGTCCATGTCTCTCTTGTACTGAGGAACCCAGGACTGGACCCAGAACTCCAAGTGCAGCCTCACAATCACTGAGTAAATGCGAAAGATCACGTACCTTCACCTACTGATGATACTTCGCTTAATGCAACTGAAGTTACCATTAGCCTCCTTTGCCGCAAGGGAACTTTGCTGGCTCATGTTCAACTTGGTGTTCATCAGGACCCCCAGCGTCTTTTTCTGAAAAGCTGCTTTCCACCTGCATATCCCCCAGAAATACTGGTGCAGAGATTGTTCTTCCCCAGGTGCAGGACTTTGCACTTCTCCTTGTTGAACTTCATGAGGTTCCTGTCAGCCCATTTATCCAGCCTCCTGAGGTCCCTCTGAATGGCAAGTTGACTCTGGTGTATCAACCACTCCTCCCAACTTGGTGTTTTCTTCAAATTTGCTGAGTGTACACTCTTCTTCATTGTGTTAAACAGGAGTGGATTCAGTATTCATTCCTGGGGTACACTGCTGGTGACTGACCTGCAGGTAGAGTTTGCATCACAGAATCACAGAATCACAGAATGTTAGGGGTTGGAAGGGACCTCAAAAGATCATCTAGTCCAGCCTCTCAGCCAGAGCAGAATCGCCTACAGTAGGTCACAAAGGAACGTGTCCAGGTGGGTTTTGAATGTCTCCAGAGAAGGAGACTCCACAACATCCCTGGGCAGCCTGTTCCAGTGCTCTGTCACCCTCACAGTGGGAACATTTTTTCCTGATATTTTTGTGGAACTTCCTATGTTCCAGCTTGTATCCATTGCCCCTTGTCCTGTCGTTGGACATCACTGAGATGAGCCTGGCACTGTCCTCCTGACACTCACCCTTGATATATTTATAAATATTTATGAGGTTACCCCTCAGCCTCCTCTTCTCCAAGCTCAAGAGACCCAGCTCCTTCAGCCTCTCCTCATAAGGCAGATGTTCCACTCCCTTCATCATCTTTGTGGCTCTGCACTCGACTCTCTCAGGAAGGTCCCTGTCCTTCTTGAACTGAGAGGCCCAGAACTGGACACAATATTTCAGATGTGGCCTCACCAGGGCAGAGTAGAGGGGCAGGAGGACCTCTCTTGAACTACTAGCTATTCCCCCCTTCTAATACAGCCCAGGATGCCATTGGCCCTCTTGGCCACGAGGGCACATTGCTGGTTCATGGTCATCCTGCTGTCACCCAGAACCCCCAGGTCCCTTTCTCCTACACTGCTCTCCAGCAGGTCAGTCCCCAACCTATGCTGGCACATGGAGTTGTTCTTTCCCAGGTGCAAAATTCTACACTTCCCCTTGGTGAACTTCATATGATTTCTCCCCACCCAGCTCTCTAGCCTGTCTAGGTCTCTCTGAACAGCAGCACAGCCTTCTGGTGTTTCAGCCACTCCCCCTAGTTTTGTGTTGTCAGCAAACCTGCTGACAGCGCTCTCTAATCGCTTGTCCAGGTCACTGACAAAGATATTGAATAGTACTGGCCCCAGCACTGACCCCTGAGGGACTTCACTAGACACAGGCCTCCAACTAGACTCTGCCCCATTGACTATAACTCTCTGACTTCTTCCCTTCAAACAATTAGTGACCCACCTCACTACTCAGTCATCCAGACCTTCCTCAGTTTACCTACAAGGACACTATGGGAGATGGTCTCAATTGCTTTGCTGATATCCAGATAGACCACATCCACTGCATGGCCACCATCCGTCCACCTGGTTATGTACTCATAAAATGCTACCAGGTTGGTCAAACATGACTTCCCCTTAGCAAAGCCATGCTGACTGCTCCTCACAACCTTCTTATCTTTGATATGCTTAGAGACAACGCCAAGGATAAGTTGTTCCATCACCTTTCCAGGGATGGAGGTGAGGCTGACCGGTCTGTAGTTACCCGAGTCCTCCTTCCTGCCATTCTTGAAGACTGGAGTGACATTTGCTTTCCTCTAGTCTTCAGGCACCTCACTGACTACCACCCTCTGGGCCCTGCCATTCAGCCAGTTTTCAATCCATCTCACTGTCTGCTTATGCAGAATGTACACCAATAGCTTCTTTGTAAGAGTCTTCAGAAATACAGAGTCAAAGACTTTAATAAATTTCAGGTTGGCAATATCCACCATTCTCTCATCAGGACAGTCATTTTATCTTACAAGTTTATCAAGTTGAGCAAGCATGACTTTTTCTTGGTGAAGCCATGCTGACTACTCCTGATGATTTTCTCTTCCTTAATGTGCCTAGAAATAGTTTCTAGGTTTAGCTGCTTCATCAAGTCACAGAATTAAGTCCTAACAACAAAACTTACTGTATTCAAAGTAAAAATAGACTTCATTCTGCCTCTTGAAACTAAACTTCTGAGTAGTCACAAGTAAAAAAATAGCAGACCCAGAAATAGGTGAAAGATGACATATTTCTCAGAGACTGGTCTACAAATTCACTAGGAGTGGAGCAGAAGTCTCTGTCTGGAACTAGATTTAACTTTTTCTATCATGTATTTAAAAACCCACTTCTCTTCTAGGAGATCCAGCACTGGATCCAGCCCTCAGTCCTGGCACTGCTGATCTGTGTCTGGATAATGTCAAAAGAAAGGTGTAACGTACTTTGCGTGGCACATGTGTGAGAGAGGGTCAGAGGGCAGTGTGTTCTTGCACTCCCTGGTGCCTTGGAAATTCTGAGATTTTAATGGACAGTAGATTGCTCTTATTTTCTCTAGGCAGTACCAGCTAATCCCTGCTTCTTCTCAATGACTTCTGCTATCTTTCACTCAGTGCTTAGTAGGTCTTGACTCAGGACAACACTGTCTTTTGCAACCAAACTGCTCCAACTATGGAGCAGCTGATAGTCAGTTCCCAGAGGCTATCCTGGTCAATTTAAAGATGCACACACTTCTTTCTCCTTTATCAAATGCATTGTGAATAGTTTATGATGTCTGGACATTTTTATTTTCTGACATAGTTTGCAATTTTATACCTGGTGATCATTCCAGAATAATACTGAGGTTATCTACATAAAGAAACATTTGGTCCAAAATTTGAACTGCAAAATGAAAAGTAAGTTACCCTTAACCACACTTACACATTGCTTCTCATCTTGCCTGAGATTTGTTGCACTTACTATTGCAAAGACATTCCAAAACTCATTAGTTAAATGAAGCTGAAAATCATTCATGCATGTTTTATGGAAAAAATTACATACATATTTCCAGTTGTAAGTTATAAAATATGTCTTTTCTTAGACTATTAAAATATTCTGCCCCATTTAAAATAAGATAAGCAATGAAACTGATGTGCAGTAATAATTTTACAATTCTTAGTAACATAAAACATTTTATCACAAAATGCATTTTGAGAAGTTTTAAGCATAAATTCAAGTAATTTTGTTCACTTCTGCTCAGCAAATACAGTAAGAAATTGATATGCAGGTACTATATAAAGCTGGGAAAAAATGAGAGAAATTTAATTTTTTTAACAGCCATGAAGACTTTTGTTATGCTTGCAAAAATTAAAAAGGATAAAGCTGGGCTGCCTGGAATTGAAGGAAGCAAGACAGAATCATACAATGAAAAATACTGCGCTCAGTCTACCTGGCAGAGATTTTTCAAATTTATGTTATAGGCAGAAGAAAGATTTTAGTGTATTTAATTTGTCTTAGACTGCCAGCTTACATGATTCAGAAAAGTTTGCTGACACCGAAAAGGAGCCCTTTGATCATCAGCAAGACTTGTAACAGTACTGTCCTTCAACATTCAAATTCACTGAGAGATTTGGTGTGCCCCATTGTGGTAGTCAAAGCCAAAGCACCTGACAACAGATTCCACACATTCTGATGGTGTTTGCCCTAAGCTGTTAATAATTAAGAGAAATGAAAATGGAGTTAGGAACTCACAATATCCTGGCTAATGAAAAGTGAGTTGTAAATCAGTGTTTTAGACTATAAAAGGTAAGGTCTTAGCAGGAGCTAAAAAGTAAAATGTTAACATGGAAAATCAAGGTTAAATAAAAAAAATTATTTGTTAAAATAAATTTGGACTGAAAAACTGACTCCAGTAAGATATAAAATAAATAAAATAAAACAGGTAGATTTATTGCAAGATGAGTAGAGTAAGAGATGGTCTTCTAATCATCTATAATCCTGTTTTTAGTTGTTGGCCAGTGTTTCAAAGGACTTATGTCCATGGAAAGCCTCTCTATTTTATAAGTCATGTTTGTAAACTTTTCTAAGATATATATATTAAGATAAACATGAATGAAGTATGAATGGAATTAGGAATGTGTGCAAGTACGAGAAGAAAAGCCATGTTGCCAGCACCCCGTTCTCAGCAGTAAGACTGATGAAAGTGATATTTATGTTCAGGTCGCAGAGCCAGCGCTCTGATAAAACTCCAGCGCAGATGTCATGCCAATAGGATTCCCTGCACACCCCCACTAGGAGGATGGTGACAAGGTCCCATTTACTACTTTTTTTACACCCTAACATGAAAGCTAACTATGGGGCAGCATTTCAAACATATATTCCAAACACGGAGAACCAGAAAATGTGCTAAGAATAATGGACTAAACAAAGTTAGGAAGCCATCACAGCCAATTGCTAAAGCAAGTGAAGGATCACTAGTTCCTGATTGCCAGAAGAGACCTAGAGATGTCTTGTCAGCTGTTGTCCCTCATTCTCTGTTGACAAACAACCTGGGAGTGTGTGCATGGTGTTTGTGAGTAAATATGTGAGTGAGTAAAGCCTATGAGTAAATGACCAAATGAATAAAATCAATTTGCTTAAAAATTTTAGAAGCAAATAACACTTTTCTCTTCCTGTGTAGTGGGCTCAGAGAAACTGCAGCTAAGTAGTATGGGCATGGATGGAAATTGTGTATTCATAGGCAGAATTCTGCTCAGCTTTCAACTTTCAGCTTGTGTGTGCTCTACATTAATCAACAGAATTTATGAGTCTTCTGTTCAGGATACATCTCTGTGCATATAGTGTTTATTGAAAATACGAATTCTTTTCCTCAGAAATATAATTGTTTACATCAAAAGGTATTTATGATGGTGTTTTTACAAATTTGATTAATGAGTATGTATCAAAAGCAGTCTTTTCTTCTTATTGAAGGAATTGGGGTCTCCCTTTACATTCTTTGGATACTGAAAAACTCACACAATTCTGCTCCAGATCCAGAGTAATTGCTCCCTTGGCATTGTTTAAATTGAATACTGTTGGCTGACATCAAAATCTCCATTCAATACATCAAGTTTCTTTTGCACAGGAGAAATAGCCTCTCTGGATATTGTCTTTGAATAAGCCAAATGAAAGGTTTGTTATCTGTACATCCTGAAGGAATATTTGAGGAATTGCCCATTTATAACCAAAAGTTCAGTCTTGGGTTTTTATGAGTTTTTAATATTTCCCTGAAAATACATGCTATTCATGTAAATAATAACAAAAACAAACAAACAAAATTATTTAGCTGGGGGAAACAAAACTCACAATAAGATTAAGAGCAATAAGCATGGATGAAGTAGGTGTGTGCGATAAATCTAAGGGAGATCTCTTTAGCTGAGAAAGGCATTCCAACACACCTTTCACAACAGGACATGAAATGCACCAGATATTGATTTTGCTGATATCTGCTGAATTCAGCCAAACTCTTGCAAAGTAACCTTTGCTAATCCACTGGTTACAATATCTTGCTTTGCTGAGTCCTTCATGTTGCTGCATTGGAGCTGGAGCCTTTTAAACTTTCTCATACTGTGTGCCCGGAGCAGATGGTCCATGAAAGTCCTAGTCAATGCATTACTTCTTAGATTCTGTTTCGTTTTGAGGGCTGACTAGACTTCACAGATGAACAGTAAAATACCTGCATAGAAAATTGTCTACTAAAACAGGAATTGAACAGACTGTGGAAAATAAGATTTCTTTAGTCATAAAAAGTTAAACTGCGTCTTTGGCTTCCTTCCCAGCCTTGCTGGTTAATATGGCATGGGATTTTTATATCCTGAAGTAAAAATAATTACTGGAATCCTGAAAATCATATGGTTTCAAGTAATATGTCTTGCAAATCAAAGCCTAACTAATTATGTTATTAAACAGTTATTGTCGAGTGACTAGCAAATGTATGTTTTGAAAATCAAAAGAAAATGTGCTGTAAAATGAGCATAAATTCCATTAATTGAATAAAACAGTGAGTTATAAACTGAAAACTGCTTTTTTAGCTAATTTCTCTGAGCAGTATTCCAAAACTGGAGTTATAAGCCAGCAAGCTTACTGATGGGGTCTGGCTACATAAAAACATTATTCAGGTCAAACCCTTTCCTCCGAATTTGTTTTGTTTTGAAACTGTTGAAACTGCCTGGAAGATTTTTTCTTTCATTTCTTGTTAACTCCAGGGGCAGGTGCTTTTGTTAGTGGGTAATCATGGGTTAACGATGGGTAGCTTGGTGGTAGCCGCCCCCAGCCCGCCGGAACTTGGGGGGGGGAGGGGTAGCCGCGCGGCCGCGTGAGCCGGCGGCGGGGGAAGCAGAACGTGTTTTTTCTCGTGGAGCTGCCGTTTTTTTTCTTCGCCTTGGCCGGAGGACTGAACTTTCGCTCCATCGCCACCGGACTTATCTACCGAGTCATCCGGAGCAGCATCTGCCACTCCAGCAGGAC
This sequence comes from Apaloderma vittatum, assembly GCF_000703405.1. NCBI lineage: Eukaryota > Metazoa > Chordata > Aves > Trogoniformes > Trogonidae > Apaloderma > Apaloderma vittatum. The sequence continues at coordinate 20,019 of NW_009702933.1, read as the reverse complement.
TGTAATCTGGATCTTTTTGGACTTTTTTTTTGTTTTCCCAAGTCAGGTATTCTGACTCTGTCGGGTTCGGGGATTATTTGTTTCTTGTTGTTCTTTCCCCTGTATCATTACCCCTCGTAGTTTACAATTTCTCAGTAAAGAACTGGTATTCCTATCCCCATATCTTTGTCTGAAAGCCCCATCATTTCAAAGGTATAGTAATTCGGAGGTGTGGGGGAGGGGTTTACAATCCCGGTTTCAAGGGAGGCTTTTCCCCTGTCTTCTAAACCACGACAAAATGTAAATAAGCCCTAATTACTGAAGACCACCTGTTAAGAGGTGGTGGAAAAAGCTACAGCAAGAAGGAATTTATAGTCCCTATCTTCTAGTTTTGTATTCATTTTGAACACACACACACGCGCACACTTTTCAGGAAATATTTGTCAATACTAAATGTTTCTCAGTGCCTATACGCCTAAAGGCAGACTTTACCAGCCCATCCTGACCACAGTGAAGAGAGCCCACATGAGGACTTACCTTGACCTGCATCTCTTTTATCAGTCAGGAGTTTGCATGACTCGATTCCTACAAATGACAAAAGTGACAGGTAAATTTGTGAACCTGAAACTTCATTTCAAAGTACTCTAGCACGCATAAAATCATAGATTCATAGAATGGTCTAGGCTGGAAGGGATCTTTAAATCTCATCTAGTCCAACCCCCCTGCAGTGAGCAGGGCCATCAGATCATGTTGCTCAGAGCCCCACCCAACCTGTCCTTGAACGATTCCAGGGAGAGGGCATCTACCACCTCTCTGAACAATAGGTATACAAAGGTAGCACAAGATATTATGACAGAACACTTTTGCACAAAAATGTTAGACTTAGAAACACCCTGGCTCAGGCTTACCATTCCAGAGAAACCGTTGAGAGACAAATCATGGTTGTTTAATATGATTTTTTTTTTAAGTAAGATTTTCCTGACCTTCTATGTGACTTTCTTCCTCCACCCCGTTGTCTGGGGAGTTAATATACTCAGTTAATAACTGGGCAGTTAATATATTAGTTAATATATCTGGGCAGTTAATAGAGCTTACGATTCTCCCTTCAAAGATTCCATCTTTCATATTTTCCTTTATATTAATTAGAGCGGTTGGTAAAGAAGCCAGCACTGTAGCTTAAGTTCTGTCTGTAAATTTTCATCCTTGTCCTCCAGATATTATTAAGAAGTTTTAAAATGTTTGCTTTGGATAAAGAGAGTGAGGGTGGAGGAGCTCTGACACGGCATAGAAACGAAGTAGTCTCCTGAGCAGTATCCTGTGTGAGACTGTTAACAGATGGGAAGAAATAATGAAGTAAAAGGGTCTTTAGGAACACAAATGCTACGCAGATGTACCCTATAGAAAAGAGAGACAAGACTTTCTGCAAGAAGTTATATTGTACATGTGGATGAGGTGCCCTTTGCTAAACTTTCCTTAAATTTCTCTTACCTATATAAATTTTTGTGTTTTCCAGAATTCCTTCTGAAAGAGAGCAGCACTGTATCATTCCTGATTCTAACCCTTGCTGTGAAAATAGACCTTGTAAACTTAACAATATACGACAATTTACACTGAGTGGTGTTTAAGCTTGAGAAGGAGAAAGATCAAAAAGTATTACTGACTGGACTGAAGGTCCCTCAGTGCCACAAGTCTTGCTATGTCCTCAGGAAGATCTATACCAGTCTGTGGCTAAATGCCCTGACTTCTTGCATATCAATTGGAAGTGCAGAGGCTTAGTGAAGTGGGACATAGAAGTAAGGTTTTTTGAGATGTGGCCATAATGTGGGACAGCTTTCTTAGCACTTCAGAGGAGATATGGCCTCCATGAGTGTCCTCAACTTGTCAGGTTATACTCATTCACTTTTTTGGGTATCTGACCTTCTCTTTAGGCCAGAACTTGTTCTTTAAATGCAGAGTTGCCATCTGGTGGTGTGCCAGTGGGATGATAAAGATGTCTTACTGCTGCTGCAGGCACCTGTAGGAACCTCTGTCCTAGCATCAGTCCCTCCTGATAATTCAATGGGTGCCTGATCACTTGGAATGAAGAATTAAAAGCATATCAAACTGTCTTCTGGTAAGATATCTTAGCCAGGTGGAATATGCCATCTAGATAAATGAATTACACTAGTGAAATGTGCTTTCTTTTACAACCTCTGTCCACAGCCCTGGTGGATCCAGATTAGTTTTGTCATGGACCGAGAGAGAATATTTGCCAGGTGCAGCTTCTCCCTTTCCTTCTCTGTCTACCAGAGATTTGTCTTGAGCAGTTAAGCTGGAGTTTGATGTTCCCTTCCCACATTCCATAAACCTGCATGTTAAAGAACCTCTCTGATACAGCTGGGAATTAGGCCAGTAGCTTCTTAATGGGGAATAACCTGGTTGCTGTGTTGAGTCATTTACTGCGAGGCTCCACAGAGAGGTCAAATTTCTGCTGCTCCTCTCCCAGCATTCTCTGTTTTCCTTCTTTGCCTCTGGGCAAGATAATATCTCACAGGCAGAAAATATTTTATTCTTCATATCAGGATAATATGCACATAAATATAAACATGCCATCCTTAGTGCTCAAACCATCTGTACAAGTGTCATCACAAGAGCTATTGGTGGCTTTTCTGCATATCTCCTTACTTATTTACAGTCTGATTAAAGCATTAAACTCCAGCTTGACTTCTAATTAGCAGAACAACGGTTACTCATTATTGCTTTGCTGTGGCCTGCTATTTGCTTAGTTCTAAAAAAACAAGCCTGTCTGTGGACCTACTGAATACCAAGGTATTTTGGCTCATATTTAAGGAGCCTGCTCAAACTTAGCCCAATTTTATTGGTCTTCAATTTACAAGGAACATTGACAGTGGGAGTTTATAATGAGAAGGCATGATGGGAAGTAGAGGGAGACCACACAGTTCCCAGAGGCATTTAAAACTTCAATTTGACATGATTTGTGTTGAATGTTCATTGTATTAAATCTATCTCATTCGAGTTTAAGTCATCTGCTGAAACTGTCCCTCTCATATAAAATTTACTTTTGCCGGAGACTGAGCTTTTCTTAATCACATTTTAAATTTTACCCCTTTATTGTTTCTTTTCCATCATCTCGTACGCTTAGAGATTTTTTTTTAATTTTTTTTTCCATAGAAGATGCTTATTTGAAGAGCGAGACATCAACAGTGATGGAATAACTGGCTGATTGACAAAGATTTCCACATTGACTCATCCATAAGTAAGGGGCTAAATAAAATCAAGGATAGCAAAAGAAAGAGTGAATATATAGCAAGAGTTTATTTGACAGGAAAAAGACCACATCCATTTGAAGCTCTACCATGTGGTATGTCTGCAGGCTTCCAAATGACTTTTGCCATTTCTTATCTTTATAAATGGCTTGAAAGGATTACAAACAAGTCAGACTAGCAATGCAACAATGAGAGGAGGAATGACTGTGCATCAAGTGCCGAGAGAGATTCGGTATCAACTTTGTAATGTGCTTGATACCTATGAATTATAACTTATTCTTGATAAACATTCAGCTTTATTCAAAAGGAAAAAGGTAGTAAGAACAAGAAAAAAAAAGTAACAGATTAAAAATAACTAAGAAAATAAGACTTTCAAAAGAGGATTCAGGAGACTCGAGTGGTCATTTTCTTGTAATTGGTGCTTTGATTATCTGGAAAGATAATTCACTGATCTGGCAATATATTGCACCTTCCATTGTATTAGGCATCATGCATTCAGGTCAGTCTTAAAATACACATCTAGGCTTTCTTTCCTCAAAGCTGCTTATTTTAATACAATGTGACTGAAAACTAAAATCATGGAAACCTGCATACACACTTGTTCTGTTTCAAAACCAGTGCCTCTTTTGTCATTCAGGCAGCACCATTTCCCAGAATTTCTGCCAGTAAAACTGACATTGACACATCAACTTTTGCAGCTATTTCAGACATAGAGAAATGAATCCATGGTACCTCCCTATCTGGAAAAAAAGTAGGAAAGCTAAAGCAAATGTTAATGAAAATCTACCCCAATTGGTCAATTACACAATACCTTTAACCTAAAATCCATCTACATAGTATATTTTTCAAGTTCAATGTTTTAAAGTGCAGCATTTCCTGCAGGGATTTCAGAGAGAATAGAAAAAAAAAATCACTCTGCTATGCAAAAGGAGATGAAAGCACAAAAGTAAGCAATATTTTTTTAAAAGAAGTTGTGTGTAGTTAGTTGTGAGATTCCTCTTTGTCAACAGCAGAACTCCTGCTAGTAGCTAAAGAACCGGGATTTCATCCCTTGACTCTATATCTAGTGGAAAGAAATAGCGGAAGTGTAAGTGACACATTAACAAATATATCCTCATGCTAGAAATAGCTTAACAGTCTCCTAAGAGAAAGCAATGTTTACATCAACAAAACAAACACACAGGTTTTTCTTCCTTCTTCACTGGCACACCATATTTCACAAGTTCAGGCATGAAAACCAGCTCAGGGGTATACTTGTTTGCTTTCACTTGTTCCTAATATTTTACACGAAAAATAATCCACTTTTTCATAAATCCATTTTTGTGTGCCATTTGACATTCCGCTCAAGGTTTCCAGCGATATATGTTGATGCCTTGAATGCACCAGCACGAGTTTTCTGTGGTGACTGGAATTCATTTATTAACAGAGGCTTTTCATTCCTGTTTAGAATTATTTTTTTTTGGAGGAAAAAAATCCGATGGATTTATGAAAAGCAGATGCTTCATCATGCTGCTGATGTAATTAATAAAACATCTTTTCTGTTAGATATTTGATGTCAAGCATCTGGCAGGAGAATTACTGAACATGAGGACTCATGAAGACCAGACGAAGCAGGGAGGGATGTAAATAGTTTTCCAACAACTACGTGTAGGTTTTTTAAGAAGATGGAATCAATCTGTTTGTGTGGAAGGAGAATGAAAGACTGGGATCATAAACTGAAACGTAGGCCATTTTGACCTGACATAACAAGGAGAGGGGGAAATCACCATAAGGAGAGTCAGGAATGGGGGACAGGCTGCCCAGAGAGGGTGGGCAGTCTCTTTCCCTTTTTCAAGGTCCAGATGGAAAAGCTCTGAGCAACCTGGTCTGGGCTCAGATGTGACCCCGCTTTGAGCAGGTGGTTGCACTAGAGACTTCCTGAGGTGGTATGAATTTCAGAAGGTTGACAGTTTAGCTTTTGCAGAGAACACAAGAAATATTGGATGATACAGGAAATTCAAGATCATATATGAGTGCTGAATGTCAAGGTGATTTAAAGAACATAATAAATATTTCTTTAACCTCTCAGTGCTTGGAAGCATCATGTAATGCTGCAATCATTTAAATACTGATGTGATGCACTCAGCAGCTAAAACTTACGTTCACATTTATTCCTGGATCTATGTTAGTTTAAATTAGGATTGGACACTTTAAGATGCACATTTTCATAGCAGGCCCTATCTACCTTGACAACAGTGAGAACAATATTTTTGAACTCTCACAGACTGTATAAAGGACACGATACAGGTTAGTTTATTCGATAAGAAATGTCTCTTGTTAGGATGGGAACACTGTCATCATCCCTCATCCTCAGTAAAAGGAGCTGAAACTAAGCATATGAAATAAATATTGAACAGAGATCATGATCAAAAGTGACTTGGCATTTCACTCGGAAATTTCATTTTCTAGGCCATTGGAAAAAAAGCAAAATGAAAAGATTCCTTTTATATTTTTTTTAACCCAGAAAATATATTTGATCAGATAGCTGTTTGTAGATCCCCAGCTACTATGCTCCCTTGAGACAGGCTTTTGGGCCTGAGTGATGCCTGGGTGCTCTGCAATAAAACACAAAGAGCTAAGGTCAACCAAACCTCCAGTTTTCTCCCAATTCTAGAAAAAACAGTGATCCTAACATCCAATCTTTGTGGTCCACTACAGCTTTTGAAAAATTAGGAAAATCTTAAATAAAACTTTTTTTTCTTTAAATATATTTTTTAAGACAATTCAATATCCCCACACTATAGAGGAAAGGGAAATAAAAGATTTGGGGTTTCTTTTTGTTTCAGGACTTTTTTTTTTTCTAAACAAAGGAATTTCCAGTCAAAGAGGATTTTAAATTTCCAGCCATTTCCCAGAAGGACCTGGTTATTAGCTTCCATTAGGCATATGTATCTTCACATCCTTGGAAGGAATTTTTCCTCTGGCACATGCAGCTGTCAGAAATGTTGTCATTTAGCCTTGGACCAGGATATGATTTGTTCCATTGTGATAATCTGCTTTGGGTTTGTGAAATTGAAAGAGTTCTGGTGCCATTTTGGTAAAGAGTTATCATATTTGTCATGTTTATGTGCAACTTCTGTAGAATTCTCTGTGTGTTTTCATGCAAATTGCAGTGTGCTAGTTACGACTGTAAAGTCCAGGATTTACTTTCTGGTACATTTAGAAAAATATATTTAATGTTTGTTTATATTCTTTGACTTCTATACTTCAAATCTGTGTGCTTTGTAAGATTGCTTGGACTAGATGATCTCTAAGGTCCCTTCCAACCTAGGCCATTTTATGATTCTATGATTCTATGATTGCATACTACTAGTTAAACAATTACTGGATTTTTTCTCTGCATTTACTCATCACCAATTTACTGGAAAAATGAAGTCATAGTCTTGGATTGTGTCATTTGGGTACATCACAGCAAGTGTAAAAGGTACATAAATTTCTAGACAATAAGTGCTCAGACATTGATTTCATTCTTCTTGTTAAATGTTTTGATGATTAACAATAGGATTCTTCACTTATTGACTCAGGCTCTAATTTAAAATTTATCTATTATTTTAAGGATACATTTTGCTGTATAACCATACACGTTATTTTAGTAGCATATAAACTATTCAATTAATTTGAAGCTAATTCACTAAATGAAAGATATTTACAAATTGGAAAATAAATAACACAGTTATGCTTTTTTTTCATTTGCTTCCATTCAGCCAAATAATGAACTTTTAATTTCTTCTTCTCATTACAACTTGATAACGTTTTGTTCCTTTTTTTGCTTCTTTGTTTAAAAGTAGTTTAAACCAAGGTTTCCATTTCATAAAATCATGTAGGACACAAGATTTTATCTTTTCACATTCTTTGTCTGTTACTCTCACACAGATTCTTATTATCATACTTTTATATCTATTCCTTTATTTTATTGCAACCACTTTTTCTTTCTGCTTACATGGAGAAAATGTCACAGCTTAGGAAAATCTGAACCTTTCTACTTGGGTGGAAATAAACTAAACACAATCTTTTCTTTGGGTTGAACAGCTATTAGTAGGAACTACAGAGTTATTTTGAAGCTAAGCGCTTCAGAACACAGGTAAGGGATTACAATTCCACCCTGGACCTTAGAAAATTAAGGTAACACAGTATATAAAAGTCATTACCATGGTAATTTTGCTTGTATATTATGCAGCTTTCTGAAACCTTTATGTCTGTTTTTTGGTTGCTTGTTTTGGGGGTTTGTTGTTGTTGTTGTTGTTGTTGTTGTTTTTTGTGGATGTTAGCTATTGATTATAGGCATTGTGTTTTCCTGTGTGTTTCTGTATTGTCCGATCCACTGGAGACAAACCTCAGTTTCAACCTCAGACTTGTCTTAAAACAAAAATATGTGATCAAACAAATGCTGGGAAGATTAGTGTGCTATTGACTCTCAGTAGGGACTGCTGACACTATTCAGTGGTACAACTGTTCGACGGGATTTTGTGTGATACATTATTGTGAGTTTACCACAAAACTTGCTTTTTAGCCCAGTTTCTCTGTAAATACAGAATGTGAGGTGGAGCTGGAAGTTGAATCATATAATCATAGAATGGCCTAAGCTGGAAGGGACCTTAGAGATCATTTTAATCCAGCCTCCCTGCCGCCAGGGACGCCACCTCTTGACTAGAACAGGCAACACATGGGGACCGAAGTTGAATAGATATTTCTTAGAAAAGCACTCATTCCATGTAGATATAGGCACCTATGCTCCTATGTCGATGGTTTGTCTGTTGGTAGATTTTCAGGGGTATACTTCTGCATTTTAGTTACCTCAGCATGAGCCCTCTGAAGCTTCAGGTATTGTAAATTAAAGGCTTAATGGAAATGTTCACAATCAAGGATATAAAATGAAAAGGAAATGAAAGTATTAAATAGATGAAGCAGTATATATTCAGCTTCCAACATTTCCCTCATTGTGTGTTGCAAAATTAATATCAGTGAGAAGAAATATTCTATTGGAGAAACCAAAAGGTGGCCTGGTTATAAAGCAGAAATATACTGACAAAAGATGTCTGCTAAAATACTGACAGGAAAAATCTTTACCTCTCTGGGAGCTGCTAGCCTGGGAACCTAGCTTGAGAAGCCAGAACATCTTTCACAAGCACAAGTAGGAGTCCAGGTTGGCCTCAGTAAGCTCAGCTTGGAGATTGGAGCATCCTCAATAAGCACAAAATAAAGAGACTGCCGTAACTGACAGAGTGAAGAAACTGATATAACCTATAAAATGACCTTCTAAGAAAGTAAAAGTCAGCAAAAACTGTTCAAGGAACTAGTATCATACATCCACTAATATATCCATGTTAAAGAAACAAAACTAACTCACTATCTCTCAAAAAATGAGTTACTTCTCCGAGAACTCCCCTTTGTGAACTTGTCTACACATTCTTCTGGACCATCCAGGGACAGCTCCTCAAATCCATACTCCATGACATGGATCATCTCCACAGTAAGATTTTGCCCATCATCAGTTAGCCCTACTACTGGGAGCAATTTTATGGGCTGTATGGTTAATATATAATAATAAAAATATGTAATAAGGAAAAAAATATACAGGCATGCATATAAGCAACTAGTTGCTTAACTAGTGGTAATTCATAATAAGTTTTAAATATGTATATATTTTTGTGTATATGTGTACATATTTTTGTGTATGTATGTATATATATATATGCTTGCTTTGCTAATCGTATTTACCTTACTAAAAGCAATCTGTAATAAATAAATTAATGGAAACAAAGACTCTGTGTGCTTGTGTGTGCATCCTATGCACCCACTATCATGACAAACTTGTAAATTGGATAACCCTTATAGGTCATGGCTCTGACAGTTGCATATTCCCCAAAAAATCAGACTGAATGACTGGCTTTTCATATTAAGGAACAGCAAACTGTATCTCTTGTAATTTCTAATATTCATTGTTTGCTAATTTTATTCTTTGTATTAATTAAATGATTAACATAAGCACAGCATCTTGCTCACATACTCTAGGAGGGATAGAAGTATCTTTTGGTTTGTTAAAATGTCTCATTCCTAATATCTTATAAATTTGCTTTGTCCTGATTTTGGACAAAGTTTATACACAAAATTAATGCTTTTTACTTTCAGATAACACTATAGAATTTAATTTATTACTCTGAATGTAACAAACAATACTTGCATTTCTCTACTGCTGTCTTATGTGTGTGTACATAAGCATGCAAATGTACAAAATTTTACTATCATATTTTTCTTTTCCAAAAGTCTGCTAATCCCTGTAAAAGATATTTAAATTTATGTTTACAACTAGGCTGAAAAGTATTCCAGGCTATGCACTACTTTGATCTTCGTTTTGTCTCACATACTTAAAATTATTTTAAAATATGTTTTATGTACTCATGAAGAATTTTAACAAAGATATTAAGATAATTTTGAATGATAGAAGTGAAAAGGATGTGTGTGCATATTTGTGTGAAACCACCATAAGAAATAGCAGAAAAAAGGTTAAAAGAATGGCCCTCATCTGTAATGGAGAATATAATTTTCATTCTGTGAAGTTCACAAGTGGACATTTTTTCTTCCAGAGTTTTTTAGCAATAGGAGGGTAGTAACTGGGTCATCCTCTGGACATTGCCAAAACTAAGCTGTGGAGACCTTTTGCCCTCTTAAAGGAAAAAAATGTAGGTTTACTTTCAAAATTCTCCTCTGAGAATGAAGAGTTATAACAGGAGATCCAAGTAAAGTAAAAAATTTGCTTTATGTGTCTTGATTTGAAAAAAAAAAAGAAATATTTTTTTCATCTGAAACCCAGAAATAGTGTTCTTATTGGTGACTTCAGGCATTGTTTTACCTAAATTGAGAAGGCCCTTGAAAGACACAGAGATTGGTTATTATTGAGTGAAGGACTCTTCTTTGGCTTGTTTTTGCTTTTTATTTTGTTTTTAACAAGGAGGAGGATTCATGTTATTCATATGTTATATTTATACTGTATTTCCCTTGGAGACAAGAGTATACACATTATGAAAAAGTAAGATTTATTAAAAAAAACCCCCAAACCAAAACCCTCTGATAGTGTAGTAAACTTATTTGTTAAACTATGTGTTTTTGGAATACCCTTCTTAAATATATTGTACCAAAAACTTTTTTAAAAAAATCCACCCCTGGAAAATTTATTTGTTCTGCAAATATTTAATAACTGAAATTAAGAGTTTCCTTTTTACAAGAGTATGTGGTGATAGGATGAGGGGTAATGCCTTTAAACTGAAAGAGAGTAGATTTAGACTATATGTAAGGAAGAAGTTCTTTACTGTGAGGGTGGTGAAACATTGGAATAGGTTGTCCAGAGAACTTGTGGATGCCTCCTTCCTGGAAGTGTACAAGGCCAGGCTGGGTAGGCTTTTGAGCAACCCGATCTAGTGTAAGATGTCACTGTCTATGGCACGAGGATTGGAACTAGGTGTTCTTTAACGTCCCTTCCAACACAAATCATTCCATGATTTCATGATTCTATGATTCTATAAATTTATGATTCTACGATTCCACAAATCTATGATTCTACGAATTCATGATTGTATGATTCTGTGTTTCTGTGATTCTATGAATAGAACAGAATGGTTCTGCTTGGAAAGGACCTGCAAAAATCATCCATTCCAACTCCCTGACTACTTCAGGGCTGACCAAAAGTTAAAGCATATTAATAGGAGCATTATCCAAATGTCTCTCTGTGGCAGGTGCATTCCCCTAGTCTGAGATGGCTCCCCTTACAGCGGTTGCCGTGCAGATGTCAGAGAAACTTCTGGAAGTTTCTTGCTAGTTTGGGTCTAGTCCGCCAGCCCAGGGGGACACCCAGGAAGTCAGCTGGCAGCCAATGGGAGGGCAAGATGACTTTGATAGACCACAGCTCAGATTCGACTGAGCTTTAAAACGGGGTCCTGCCAGGGGCATGTTGTAGCTGTCTCTTTGGAGCAGCAGGTCCTGCAGTCGGGGCTCAACCTGCCCCTTGGTTCAGGATGTCTCCCAAGGCATAATCCTCAAGGTTGAGAGTCCTCATCTTTGTACAGGTGAGTGTATTTATGATCCAGATCACTATTCTTTGTTAAGAGTTGGGTGTAACGCAGTAGCTGCCCTTCTCAACTGAAACCAGAACTTGTAAAGTTGGGGGAGCGTTCATTTCTTAAATAAATCCAATTTAATTATGCATGTGGATTTTTTTCTGAGAATGGGAGCACTCCTTGCACTCCTGAACACTGACTGGCTTGAGGCATTCATCGCTTCCCTAAGAAGCCGGTTCCAATGTTTGATCACCCTCTCATCAAGAAAATGTTTTATAATATCTAGTCTGAACCTCTCCTGGCTTAGCTTTGAGGCATTCTCATTTTTCCTCTCAGACTATACTGTGGAAGACCAGTTTGTAAACCGTGTCTCCAAATGGAATTACATCACTAGAAGATTAATCCTATGCTGAGTTTGGTGGCTTTTGATGTGCCATTTTAGTCTTAAGTGTTCTGGAACCCAGCTCTTTGTGGTAGATCACCTTTGTCATTTAAGAATTGTTGTCAATGCTTAAATGTATAATCTCATTTTAAGAATAATTAAGGTTGTCAGCTGAGTATCCAAGGAGTCCAGTCTAAACTGCTGCTCCTCACTGAAAACAGACTAAGATATGATCTTAACAGCAGTCAACATATGTTGTTGTTCAGTTAAGAGATATTGTTACTCCTGCTTGCCTTGTTCTATGGGCAAGGTAATGACCCGAGTTCCCAGTGCTTCCTGTAGCCTTTAGGCGATATTAGAGAAGGAAAGAAAAATGAGCTATAACTGCTCTGTAACAGATTTCTATTAATCACATATGCAACTTGCTTTTAGTTCAGTAGGAGTTCTCCATGTGAATTTGGGAGCAAGATTTGGCCTTTGAGGTGACTTGTGTAAATTGTAGTTCATTAATTCTTGGTTTGACAGAGTTAAATATGTTTAAAGAACAATAAAATAGTTTTAATAAAAGAGTATTACCAAGCTCTCCTTTAACTATCACATCCACAGCCCCTTAAATGATGACAAACATATCTTTGAGAAGTCATGGAAACTGGGAGACGTGCTTGAAGACTGGAAGAAGGTCAATGTCATCCCTATCTACAAAAAGGTTTCCAAGGAGGACCCAGGTAATTATAGACTCACTAGCCTCAGTTCAATTCCTGGGAAAGTTATGGAGCAAATCCTCCTGGGGACTATCACAAGTAAACTGAAAAATGTGGTTGAGAAAAGAAAACATGGATTCACTAGGGGCAGATCAGGCTTGATAAATCTGATCACCTTCTACAACAAATTAACCCACCCAGCTGATGCAGGGCAAGAAGTGGACATTGTATACCTGGACTTCTCCAAGACTTTTGATACTGTTCCCTACAGCCTCCCCCTTGAGAAACTGACACATTACATCCTAGACAAGTGTTCTGTGTGGTGGGTGGGGAACTGGTTGACAGGCCCTACATAGGGGGTGGTAGTAAATAGTTCCTTCTCAAACTGGCAACCAGTCACAAGTGGGGTCCCCCAGGGATCAATTTTGAGCCTGATACTGTTCGTAAATGATCTGGATGTTGGAATCAAGAGCACCCTGATGAGATTTGTGGATGACACCAAAATGTGTGGAGAAGTTAACACTCCAGAAGGGAGAGCCACCCTCCAGGAAGACCTGGACAGGATGGAGAAGTGGGCTAGTAGGAACCTTATAAAGTTCAGTGGGGACAAGTGTAAGGCCTTGCACCTAGGAATACACAACCCATGAATGCAGCTCAGACTGGGATCCACTCGGCTGCAAAGCAATCCTGTAGAAAGGGACTTAGGAGTCTTGATGCACAGCAACCTCAAAATGAGTGAACAGTGTACTGCGGTGGCAAAGAAAGCCACCAGGGTGCAGAGATAAAGAAGTCATCCTCTTATCAGTGCTGGTCAGACCACACCTTGACTACTGTATTCATTTTTTGTCCCCGCTATATAAAAAGACGGCTGGAAAGGGTCCTGAGAAGGGCCACGAGGATGATCAGAAGACTAGAAGACTTGCCATACGAAGAAAGGCTGAAAGAATTTGGTTTGTTCAGCCTTGAAGAAAAGGCTCAGGGGAGACCTTATTACTATGTACTGGTACATAAAGGGTGACTACCAAGAAGATGGAGACTCCCTTTTTACAAGGAGTAAGACAAGGGGTAATGGGTACAAGTTGCTTCTGGGGAAATTCTGATTGGACTCCAGAGGAAAATTTTTTACCATGAGAGCAATCAGACATTGGGATAGTCTTCCAGGAGAGGTGGTGGTTTTCCCAACCACAGGCAGTTTTAAGGCTCAGCTTGACAGGGTGTTGGGACATCTTATTTAAGCTGTATTTCTTTGCCTTGAAGGGTTGGGCTAGGGGATCCTTGAGGTCCCTTCCAACCTGGTAATCTATGATTCTATGATATGTCTAACAAAATAGTTAAGAGTGCAAAAATCTCAGGCAGATTAATGAAGTCATTAACTAGAATATCACTCGTTGGTACTCTTTTTGTCAAGCACAAACAGTCTTTCTCATAGTAAATCCCGATTCAAACAAGAATTCTACCTCAGACTGAATTTAATTTTAAACTCTGATTCAGGATTAAAGTTAATTACTTTTATAATCCCTCTGATATCAATTTTGAAGAGCTATCTGTCTGAAAAAGTTCAGACACACAATTGATGACATTAAGATGTGTGTAAATGATAGTGAGGAACATCAGGGAGGTACGTGTTTTCCCCATGTGAATCAAGGAAGGTAAATCTAGGTGATATTCTTGGTGAAACCTGTGGAAGCTTGTGCCCTTTCAGTTGCAAATTAATAAGGACAAATTTTATTGCAGCAATATCAATGACTTATGAACAATTTGTGTAAGAGAAGCAGAACAGAGAAAAAAGGATGTTCACCACAGAACTGGCACAGGTAAGCAAATTATAATGTAAATCACCACAGATAATGATGCAGGAGGCAATTCAGAAGACCTAGTTCTGCTATGATTTTTTATTTTAGCTGTCTTTAGATGAACCAGGTTTATTTTGACTGAACTAAGCGATACAATTATTGAGCTCAGGGAGTGCTCTATCAGGCCTTATCACAAGTGAAGTGCTTGTTTCATAGAAAGGAAAGAAGTTATTTTTAAGGGTGAAACCTGATTGAATTTCCACATCACACTGCTATGAACCTTGTGTCCATTCCACAGGAACTTTTACTGAAGTGTAAGTGGATGGCCAAATCTTCATAGCCTTTAGGCAAGATTTTTCTCTGTGAGCGTATTTATTTTCTGTTTCCATTTTAAGAGGTCAAAATAGAGCAGAAGAGGTTAAAGTATGTCTTCTGCACAGAGCAAAAAATCTTATATACTTGCTTTTTCATGTCATGAAGGGATTCAGAACCAGTCTGTTCATAACCTGAAAGAATACATATACATAAAGCTGTATTTGCAAGAAATAGTCCAATGTATAAGATTTAATTCAAGATCCATAGAGACAGGGGCACTATGGTTTAGTCATGAGGAGCTGATCCTGCTCCTGCACTCAAGATTGCATCTCTGTCTTACAGGCAACAATCCTTCTATAACATGGCTCTTTCCACATGTGGATGTGTTAGCAACCAAAAAAACCCCTAAACCTGAGGAGATACAGAAAGAAGGAAATCCTGCAAAGGTGCTTTTTTCAGACCATATGAAATCCAAATCCAAAATGCCCTGGAGCATCTCAGAGTTTGGAGTGCCTGTGGTATCAAGATGCAAGAAAAGGAGTACAAGTGTCACTTTCTTGGATTTCAGTGCTTCTACTTGTTTAGTTCTTTCCAGCATTCCAGAACAATGCTGTTTTCTGGATCTGGTCTTAAATTTGTAATGGAAGTAGATTCTTTAGGATGTTGACTTCAATATGCAGTCTGTCATAAAGAGGATTTCACTTAATTAAAAAATTTACTGAAATTTTTGTATCTCCTAAATAAACAAGAACCTATGTTATAAGCTTTTCATAAACTGTGATGTTAGATAAAGGAATGTCTTCCTGAAGCATTTGTATATTGGAAAAAAGTAGTGGTGGGCTATTTGCATAACTATCAGTTTTCTTTAAAGGTTCACAGCCTTCAGGAGCTGGAAAAACATTTGCCATCAAATGTCCTGATACTACTTCCCTTTCAGGAAGAAATACAAATACTACGTATTCAATAAGAATAACATAAAAAAAGCTTGTTTTAAGTGTGAGAAAAGTGTGTAGTTTCTGATGGCAGCTGTCTGCATGAGGTGGCCATGAAATGCTACTTGCATCTGATCTCCAGAGGTCTTTTTGGACCTATTTCACTCTGTACCTATCATTTCTTTTCCAGGAGGAGAGAATGGGAAACCATTGTTCTTAAATCCTCTCTGGATCTTGTGAAGCTGAAGAGGGGTTGAAAGCTTGGGTGGAAAAGAAAATCCTGTGTTGCAGAGATGGAAGAAAGAGGGGGACTGATATATCCGTAAGGGATCCTAACTGGACGAAACTCTAACTACTAGTTATTTTGTCTGTTCTTGACCTTTGAGTATTGTGCTAGCACCTGCAGCAGCAGAGAAACTCCCAGCCATTGCCCTTCTGAAAACCTGTAAATGCTTGCTAATTCTGTTCTGTCTTACTGCTCCCAGTCCCTTAGCACTGCTTCTTGAAGCTCTGTCAAATCCTCACAGCTCCCCAAATCTCCCTGATGTATCTTCCTCTTGAATTGGCTTTTTCACTGTCAAAATACTGAAAGTTTTTGACACTAAAGAAAAGTAAAATTATGGTATATCTCCTACTAGATGCAGGAAAAAGCAGTTCTGCCTACATAGCTTGTGTTGAATCAGCTCTGATATTCACACACTCTAAACTAGAGTGGTTTTAAGGTATTGGCTAATGTCTACAGAGAGTCTGAATTTCAAGCCATTTTCTACTTTAGCATCCAGATATGAAAAACAAGGAAGTTTGTACAGTGTCATCCCGGACAATCAAGAGTCCTTATGCCTGCTGATAATCCTTTGAGCCATCTGATCCTTCAACAATTTATTTCTTAATACGAGGGCTCAGAATAACATTTCTGCATTATACATGGCAGTAGTTTGCTTTAAATTGAAATAGAATCTCACAGTCTGCTGGTACATTAGTTTGACTGTAAATCATAGTCTGAATTATACTGTTAACGTAAATTTTTCAGATCACAAGATTGAATTAAAATCTTTGGGATATCTCTTGCTACACATAATCAGCTACAGTGTTTTTTAGTTCATTATTGAATTAATCACCTGCTTGTGGAATTGAGACATTGCAAACTCAATCTTTCAAAACAGTACTTCTGACGAAAAATCTGCAAGCAATCAGATTTTCAGTAGGATGGCAGTGAGGTTTTGAGTATCTCCATAGATGAGGACTTCATAGCTTCTCTGAACAAACTGTTCCAATATTTGACCTACCTCATAATTAAAAAACATATTTTTTTCTGTTCAGATGTAATTTCATGGCTTTTTAAAAAATTTGTTCCTGCTATGTCTTGTCCCATTAATGGGCAGTAGAGGAGTTTGACTCCATCTTCTTTAGTCCACTGCAACAGGTATTTATGTGCATTGTTAAGATCCCCCTGGAGCCTTCTCTTCCCCAGGCTGAACAGTCCCAGCTCTCTCAGTATTATTTTCATAAGACAAAACCCCTGATCCTATCGTCATCTTTGTGACCCTTCACTGGAGCGTAGCACATTGTCCCAATATGTCCCTGGCTGTCTTGCACTGGGAGCTCAGAACTGGACACAGCACTTCAGGTGAGTCTCAGCAGTGCTGAGCAGAGGTGAAGGAACACCTCTCTACCTGCTGGCAATGCTCTTAATAATGGGGCTGAGGAGGCTGCTTGCTTTGTTTACTGTAATGGTACTATGCTAGCTCGTATACAACTTGGTGTCTACCGTGATCACCACGGTTTGTTCAGCCGTGAAGTCTTCCAAGTAGATAGAGCCAGCCTGTACTAGTACCTGAGGTTATTCCTCCCCAGGTGCAGGAATCAACATTCCACTTTGCTGATCTTGCCCATTTTTCCACCCTATCAAGGTTCTTCTGAGTGGTAGCATGACGCTCTGGTGGATCAGCCCCTTCTCCCAGTGTTGCATCATATAAAAATTCATCAAAGATTTACTTGGTCCCATCTTCCCGGTTGTTAATTAGGAAATTAAACATCATTGTTCCTGTTAACCCCATCATTGATATCCCTGGGGCATACCATTACTGTTTGGCCTCCAGCTCAGCTTTGTGTCACTGATTACAACCCTCGGGACCTGCACAATTAGCAAGTTTCATTTGTTTTATCTTCCTCCTTGCCTACTTACACCAGTGTGCCCTTCTTTCCTCCTCTTCCTTTTTTTCAATTACCATACAAGCTTATGAAATGTCAAAAATGAAAAATTGCTTTGTATATATTTTTAGTGTTAGGAGCTACAATTCTAAAAGAAAAAAACCCCAACCTTTGTTCTTCCAGTTAGAGAACCAAAGTGGAAGAAGTCTGGTAGTTTATTGGTCCTGGTAGCCAAAATACATATCCAGGATTAAACTGGATTGCCTGGAAAAGTCACTAAGGCCATGAGCAGAAGTCGTGCTCTCTACTCCTCCATCTAGGGCCTGAGTAGAGATTAGTATTCTCGTTCAACCCTTCCAAAAGATGGCAGTCTAAAGTTATATTTTGGGTTTCCCTCTGTCTTTCTGAGAGCAAAACAAGATGATGTATTCTCCATAAAGCTGTAGTTCACTGTATAAGTAAGCAGGCCCACTGCTGTGCACATCAGGATAACTCTTATGATACATGGAGGTAACACAATGGAAATCTCAGTTTAGAAATCCAATTTATCTTGCTGTGAATAGAATTGCATCCACTACAGACAGCAATTAGTTATGTTCTATAACACCGTTATAGAAATGTGACATTGAAAAACTATTTGCAAACTACTAAGCATTCACATAGCTTGAGTTCATGGAGTTTAGAAAAAAAATGTTAATTCCTGGTATGTGAAGGAGAACTAAGGATTTTTTACCAACTGCCACCAAAAGGTCAGATCACAACTGCTGAGGTAATGAAGCAAAAGCTTTCTTCAGCTTTAGTTGCTTATACAGTCTATAAAAGCAAGATATTCTGGGATACCTCTTTCTTACAGCACTGAGTTTATGTCACAGCTGAATTCTGGATAGCTCTGTTTTAACTCTGTACCTTCATATCAGAGTCTATAGCCTCAAGAATGATAAACAAATGATGCTTGGTATTAAAGTACTTGAACACTGATTTTTCCCCCGTGCTTTTGCAAATGTCACGTAGAAAGTTCATTCATAAAGTAAATATATAACACTAGTTCTGTAGAAGCTTTAGCATGTTAATGTTTGGGTAAGTATTTCCTGCTTATATTTAAGACAGTGACTGGTGGATTTATGTATTACCTATGACAGAAGGAGATGAGTCTTAATGCTGTAAGAAGTTTCTCATACTCCCATATTTTATCTGCATATGAACCATCCTTCTAGCAGAGATTAACTTATTTTTTAAAGAAATGAGTTTATACATTTTTCATTGTTTTTCCTCTTCCTAAATTATGCTCAAGGCAGGCAGAAACGTACAACAAACATCGTAGAGCTCGGCAAACCTAGCTACTGGGAAGCTTATATATTCCCCTCACAATAATTAGAAGCTATGTCATTTGTTTTCCCTTGGAAAATTCATTACCAGAAGATGATGTTAGCATTCCTTTCTTTTTACCTTAAAATTACCTCTCACTTGAGATTCTTCTTTTTTTCTAATTGAAAAGCCTTAATTAGATTCAGAACTCATTTATTTCTCCATGAGAACTTCTCTATGCAGAGGAACAATCAGATCCAATGTTTTGTGGATTATTTTGTGCGATTTTCTACTTCTGGGGTCAGATGCAGCTTTCAGCTGAATGATAGATTGAAAGAACTGTACAGATATTTGCCTGAATCCAGGCCATATGACTCAGAAGTATGCACTTAACCAGCCAATGTTAATGCAGAAGTCCTTTTGCTCCTTCCTACTTCACTCCAGTTCAAAACTGCCATGAGTCTTCACTGCACAAAATCACCTTATTCTAGAATAAAAAGCATTTTAACACAGAAGACACCTTTTGCCTAAGAAATTGTGTCAAAAAACTTAATCCACATCAGTTTATTTATACAGAGACAGATGACTACATGTTGATTTATTATGGATTAATGAGTTACTGCTTGTAGTAAATTTACTTATGGCAAGTCTAAGCAAGTCTGTACTGATACTAATACTTAGCTTCTACAAGTCTTTTCTGGTCATAAGTCTTAAAGGGGGCTGTTTGTTCCTTGTTTTACAAGTAGAGGAACTCTTAGTAGAGAAACTGATAAAGGGTAAGGAAGATGGATGGCATCAGGATTCTCTCTGCATCTTAAGGTCTGATTTAAGAGCTTATGATCTTTTCTCCCAAGTTCTACATGCATAATCTAAAAAGAAGATGTCTTATAAATATTTAAAAAAACACAGTCAAAACTCTCATCCTAGAAACATTGAGAGGAATCACCTTATCTTTCTAAACTGTCTGCATGTCACCTAGAAAAGGAAAAGAATTTGTAGTCAATAAGAAAAAACAGTCACCACAGAAGGATGATTTATCTATTCTAATACAGAAAGAGAAAGACATGACATGAATTCATAGAATCATAGAACAATTCAGGCTGGA
>NW_009702932.1:134059-136596 GCF_000703405.1 Apaloderma vittatum | reverse complement strand
TGTAACTCATCAGGTCCCATGGACTTGTGCATCTCTAGGTGTTTCCAGACCTGATCTGCTTCTAGCCTGGGTGGTTCTTCACTCTCACAGACCCAGCCAACACTCACTGTGATTTGAGTGGTGTGGTTTGAGTGGTTGCCAGTGAAGATTGAGGCAAAAAAGTTGTTGAGTATTTCAGCCTTCTCCATGTCCTCTGTAACCAGGTCACCTGTATCCTTCGGGAGTGGCCCTACATTGTCTCTCATTTTTCTTTTTTCTCTTATGTAACTGTAAAATCCTTTTCCATTATTTCCAATGTCACTGGCAAGATTTGACTGGCAAGATTTGACTCGGTCAGGGCTTTAGCTTTTCTAACCTGGTCTTTGATTACACAAGCAATTTCCTTGTAATCATCCCAGGTTACCAATCCCTGCTTCCACGCTTTGTGTGTTCCCCTTTTGTATTTGATTTTTGCCAGGAGTTCTTTATTTATCCATATAGGTCTCCTGGTCTTTTTGTGTGATTAATATATGTAATATTATATAGAGTAACCAGCAGAAGTTATTCTCTACAACCCAAAAAATGTCATAGCTAGAAACCAGATCCATTCACCTAATTTAACCATTATGGTGAATAGCAAGAGAATGTCTTCTATGTTTTCTTTAAATAAATAAAAAAAAAATCTTCTAGCAAGAAGCATTTATTCTGGTTAACATAGTTTTTTTTTATAACAATGTACTGTAGAGGAAGTGAAAGTTTTGATGAAACATACAAATACGGAATATTTCTGCTGATGTCAACAGTAGTAGAACTCGGCCAATGGGAGCTGCTCACGGCAAGTTCTTGAGATCATTTGTTGGGAACAGGTGACATGAACAGGTACAGCATGTAACATTTCCAGCATTTACTGTAGGCAAGTACAGAACAGATGAAGGAAGCCAACATGGAAAGAGAGACCATGGTTTAGTAACTGGGGAATTCACCAAGATGTGAGAGAGACCCAAGCACTAGTCCCTGAGCTTAAAAGAGGAAGTTTATTTTCTGGCTGTTTGAGGAAGGAGTTGGGAAAGAAATAAGGGGCTGCACGGGAGTGAAAGAATTTTTGTTTTCTCTCCAAGAATCCAGAAGATCTTATTCTCATCACAGCTGGGATGAAAGGAAAGAAAATATAAATTTTAATGTATACAATATATAAATTTTCATCATATCTCACAAATTTGGTTTTGCATCAAGCAACCTTTTAGGTATAAAATGATTGACAGTACAGACCCTAAAATTAAAACAAATGAGAACACTTGGGTGGGTCGTTAGCCAAAAGTGATAGAGTCTGAAATCTCTTCAGCTCAAATGTACAGGTCTGTACTGTCTAATTTAAAAAATACTTTCTCCGTCAGCATCATCAACTGCCGCACTCTCTCTTAAATGCTTTTATAGGAATGAGTTTAAGTTACCCATGAACACATATAAAACACATGGATGGTCTGCTTTGAAGTGTCATTGCCTTAGTTGTAATATGCTAATAATTTATGCATAAAACACAGGTTGCCTTGAAGGAAAAATCCAATATTGTCAGTTTCCATGACAACCAGTGTGCTAGCAGATTACATTGTCTCACATCAGATGATTGCCAAGGTTGTGACCTAGTTCTTAGTGCTAATAATTTCATATGAAGCATCTGAAGAATCTGGAAAAGCTACCTGGACTATAGATGATAAAACATTGCACATGATTTGGATAGTCCTTAAATATAAAATATTCTTGCATGCTAAATGAGGGACTAGGCTTAGAAACTGAAAAGGAAATATAAAGGAAGAATGCCAGGAGTGAAGGAAGGCTTAGACAGATGTGTGAACAGGCAGTAGGCTGGTGTACAACACGTCAGGATAAAGTCAGTGGTTAGTTACCATTACACCAGGAGCAAGCACTTGAAGATCGTTACCATCATAAATCCTTCCAGTGACATTACCATGAAGTGAAATTGGCAATATAGTCAGCACTGACTGCTGCTCTTACTATCAGCAAAGAAAGCAATGAGTGAGAGTATCGAGGGACTGAATAAAACCGTCCTAGCACTATGTTAGTCCTCCCTAGACACACCGAAGAAGACTGCCAGACCTGATGCCCATGCCACTTCCTTGTGTGCAGAAAGAAAGATACTTCTTGCCAAGTTGTATTGCTCTGAAGCTCTTCTCATGCCTGACATCAATTATTAACAACAAAAAAAAGGATTGAAAGTTGGCATCAACCTCTTCCTGACCTCAACTGAAATATCCTCCAGACAGTGGGAGGAAATGAACAAAACTTTTGAAGATTTTTTTTTTTTTAAAATGAGTGAGCGAGAGATCAAGTATTTTATAGGTTATGTGCCAGAGTACAAAATAAATCAACTGATGTTGCAGTTAAATGAAAAGGAGCACTTTCAAACAAAACCATGTACTAGTGTACTAGATGGTGTCACATCTTCTGGGTTCTTCATTGACCAAAGTTCACTACAATTTGAATAGCATTCTAACTCACTCTGGTTAGTAAATTTTTTGTTGTGTCCCATGCCCCCCCCC
>NW_009702932.1:131131-134028 GCF_000703405.1 Apaloderma vittatum | reverse complement strand
CATGATTAAGAAAGGTATCAAGTTGCCATTCATAAATAAATATGTTGCAATAGTACCTGCAGGAACTAACTGTATCTTGAAGTAGCAAACAAATGGCTCTCCAGTACTTGTTTTACAGTATCATTGTAAAACAATCCAGGTAGACACCAGTTTTGTCACCAGGACTTTTAACTGACATTTTCTAGTCAGGCAAAAAATTTGACCTCTATTTTTCTCTCTCATCCAGCTACCAGCTTGGAAAGAGATCACTGTCAATCATGCTGATAGAACAATATCATAAGCCCCAGTCCATACAACTGAAATTCTGCTTTCTATGGTCCGTAAAATGAATATTCCAGCTGCTTGTGTAATCAAGTTAGTCTGATCAGATCACTTTAGGTAAAAGGGAAAGCAGCTTAAACATTTTTTCAGAATTGCTGAAATGTTATCCAATGACTATCAAGTGTTAGAGTTACGGTAATTGCAGCAGACTTGTATAACCTCAATACTCCACTGGAATTTTACTTCAGTTATCACAATATGATTAGAGGAATGTAAATAGTCATAATATGAAAAAAATTACCTCTTATTACACAAGTATTTGTAGATCTGCTTTGTCGTTCTTTTCGTTCTTTTCTTCCATTTCTCTCTCAGAAGTTGTACCATCATGGTGAAAATTATCTCTGAATTCTAGATTCTTCTTTTTAGGTTTGTTACACTTTTTTTTTTTTGTAAGAGATGCAAATAATATGCAAAATGGGACACTGTGAAATCTGTTTCATGATGTTCTATTTTTCCTTCCAGTTGTTATTCTTTAATCTATTTTCCTCATGGTACACACATTTATATCTGGCCTTTGTTGGGAGGTGAATTAACTCTAAAGAATAAACACGACAATGAATATTCCTCCTTCACATTCTGCCTCAGGCTGGTCAGCTAGTCCAAACAGGAAGATTTACAGAGATCAGCTGATGGCATTGATTTGAATGATTTCTTAGCTATCTGGTTTATATGTAAATGTGTTTCATGTAAATACTTATTGTTCAACTTCTGGAAGTGTGTGTCTAGCAGCATAAAAGTAGCACAGCTATTCTATTTCTACCTACTGCTTGCTGCTTAGTAACATGCTGGATAAAATCCAAGTGTCTCTAGAGAGGCATTGCTGGTCTTAAAAACTAGTATCTATGGCTTTCTGTCACTCTGTAGAATGATTTCAGCTGTTCACTGTGACTCAGCCCACTTACACTGGAAAAAGGGTCTCTCAGCAGGAGATACAAGGGAGCAGACAAGCATGAAAAAGGCAAATTTAATACCTAGATCTTTTAACAGCTGAACACTTGGGATAGTACTTTGGTGACACATGAACACTTGGCGTGTGGATCGAAAAAGGTGGAATAGTACTTTTTCTACTGTTTCTCATGGGTGAATTGGAGCTGAAGAAAAGATACTCATGTTTTCCCTCCTGCTGTTACAAGCAGTGCCATCTCCTTGGCTCTACATGAAACTTCCGTGGCTTCACTCTGAGAAGCAGTGCTTTGAAAATCCCCCTCCAAGTGTCAATTTGGCTATGGGATGCTGGGAGCTAACTGGGGCTGGCAGGATATCCTGCATGTCAAGTCCATGCATTTATTTTTCTCTAACTCTAACTAGTTTCCTGAACGCTGTCAGTGAATCTCAAATCGAGCCTAGGCTTAGAGTCCAGTAGTGGGGCTCCTGTTTCTATAAAACTGTCATCCCCAACATACTTTGGTGGAACTTGATGATTCTTTATCCTATTCATGTGTACCTGAGATGAAGAGCTATCTGCAAAAGTTTCTAGTGGCAAGCCTGCATGTTACTTTTTCTTCATGCCTAACACCATCATAACAAACACAAAAAAATATGGAACTATATTGACATTTTAATTGCACCATTTATTCTTCTGTTTCCTCCGTCCCATGATTTCTAGTAGTATTGGGGAGCAATAGCGATGTGCTAGCTAGAACTCCTTGTGTCTATTCCCTTCTTTAGCAAGCCATGCCTCAAGTTATTAATTTGTGGTGAGGTGAAAAGCAAAGGCAGGCTGGGGAGGGAGAGACATATTGTGTGTGCATGCTTCTTCTACTCTACAATGTTTCACCCGCATAGTTATGTCAGTGAAAGTGTGAAAAATCACGTATTCTTTGCCAAAACAGCTACACCAGCCAAAAACCCCATGTGGACACAGCTATGCTGACAAAAGAGAGTTTTATGGCTGATCTCTGGGTGCTTGGGGAAGTTATACAAGTATGCAGGCAGAAAAACTCCTTCTGTCAACATACTCTGCCTCTACAGAAAATCATCTTGCTGCCACAGCTAAACCAGCATGGATATATTAGCACAGTTATATCTGCAATATAAGTTCTGCATCTTGCACAGTGGCAGAGGGAATTTAATCATGGTAGAAAAAAGATTGACATCTTAAGCCACTGAGAATATTTGTTTAGCACATCAAAATTTCCCTGTCACAACCACAACCTCTAACTTCTAAAATGTAAAATAAATTCTTGATTACAGTGTTGGGCTTTTTTTCCTGCCCTCTCTGGAAAATCTGTATTACTCCAATATCTGCCATTAGGAGCAGGTTTTCTAGGTCAGTGGTTTCATTTCTTGACTGTCATTTAGAATATGTCACATTTGTTAATTACACCCTGAAGTTTTAAATTTTCGCCACAGTTCCCTGTATTTATGAAATATTTAGAAATATTTTCAGTAATACCAAGTTATCTTGTGAAAATACATTTGTATATACATTTTTTAAATTATTTCAAAAATAGCAGCAGATTGAAGGGAAGTACTAAGAAAAGTGACTTAAGTAATTTCAGAATTATCAGCAAAGGAGAATCTGGATACTCTCCCATTGCTCTAAGAACATAGTTAAAACCTGGAAATAAGCAGGG
>NW_009702932.1:114191-131100 GCF_000703405.1 Apaloderma vittatum | reverse complement strand
AAAGAGTGAGAAAATTACTCTTCTTCCACAACTGAATACAAATCACTTTGTGTTACTCAACCTTTTCTATGGCTATTTTCTTATTGGTAGTTTGTTGGGGTTTTTTCATTATTTAAAATGATCTCACAGAAACTTAGTGAATATAGATCTTTTTGCTAGTCAGGAAAACATTCTCAACATCTTCATTGTCCTTTCTTAATAGGGTAGTAGTAGAAACATTTACTGCACTTTAAACTCTCACAGCAAGCCTTCTATCCCTCCTAATGATAGTAAGATAGTGGGAAATCTGTGTGCAATTCGCCTCCGTTCTCTCATGTTAATACACAAATCAATAAATGAAGAAACAGAAGGTCAGAATCACTCCTGGTAACACTCAGCCTGCGACTACGATTAGGACCAATTTTTTTCACTTTCAAGAGAGTGATGGTTTATCTTTGGATTTTCTATAATTTATGTACATAATCATTGCTGAGTGGTCAGAGATCCATAGGTTATCTACACAAATACACATA
This sequence comes from Apaloderma vittatum, assembly GCF_000703405.1. Classification (NCBI taxonomy): domain Eukaryota; kingdom Metazoa; phylum Chordata; class Aves; order Trogoniformes; family Trogonidae; genus Apaloderma; species Apaloderma vittatum. The sequence goes on along the minus strand of NW_009702932.1, from coordinate 130,588 downwards.
TATATACACATACGGATATGCATGCATTATGGTAGTTGGGGTTTAAGAATCATAGACTCATAGAATCATAGAATCATAGACTCATAGAATCATAGAATCATAGAATGCTAGCGGTTGGACTCAAATATTGACCTCCAATATAGTGTCAAGATCCAGTACAAAGAACTCTCTTCTGAATAATTACCTGGCCATAACACATCAGAAAATTAAGAGATTCCAACTAGGACAGACTCATACCAAGAAGGACAGAACTGAAGAACAAGTATATCTTAACCCATGGAAGAACTAGAGGACTTTTTTAAGGAGTAAGGATGAGAAAAGAGAGTTGATTTCACTAAGGTGCTAGGTCAAATTCTGTGAAGCGTTGAGGGGTTAGTGAGAGTGTCATACACACGTTCAGCTTCTCTGCAGAAGTGTGTGTACTGTGTTTTGCCTTTGGGGTAAAAATTGTCTCAGTGCAATCCCTTATATTTTTTGTTTCAGTTGTCATATATATATCAAAGGTGCAAGTCCAATGTACTTGAAGCTTTGGGGAAGGGGATCTGAGCAACTGTAGGCCAGGTGGAAACATGAAACTATATTTGAAAACCATGCCATGGGCTGCATTAAGAGAAGTGCGTCCAGCACGTTGAAGAAAGTGACTATCCCCCTGTACTCTGATCTTGGGAGACCGTTCCTGTAGTACTGTGTTCAGCTCTGGGAACCCCAGTGTAAGAAAGTCATGGACCTGTTGGAGAGAGGGCCACAAATACGATCAGGAGATTGGCACACTTCCCCTATGAGGACAGGCTGAGAGAGCTGTTCAGTCCGAGGAAGAGAAGGCTCCGGGGAGACCTTATTGCAGCCTTCCCATACTTAAAGAGTCCTACAGGAAAGAAAGAGAGGACTCTTTATCAGGGAGTGTATTGATGAGATGAGGGGTAATGGTTTCAAACTGAAAGAGGGTAGATTTAGACTACATATTAAGAAGAAAATTTTCACTGAGTGGTGAGGCACTGGAACAGGTTTCCCACTGAGGTTGTGGATGCCTCCTCCCTGGAAGTGTTGAAGGCCAGGCTGGGTGGGGCTTTGATCAACCTGGTCTATTGGAAGATATCCCTGCCCAAGGCAGGGGGAGTGGAACTAGATGATGTTTAAGGTCCCTTTCAACCCAAACCATTCTGTGATTCTATGACTCTATGATTCTATAATTCTATGAAGAGATTCTGTCTGGCACTTGGACTCTGGATACCTTGAAGGTGTGGTGAGTTCAATGAATGTGTCTTACTGTGATACACATTCATATTGCGTTAGCATACAATTATAAGAATAAGAAATTAGATTTGATGATTTCAGTCTGTTAACACAGTGTATGTAATAAGTTATGTATTAATAGAACAGAAAATAAAACCTAATGAAAGCTATCCAAAATATGTATTACGTTTTAAGCAGCTGTAAGGTAGAATGTTAGGTATTTAAAACTTATGTTATAAAATGTTCAAATGTTATTTATTATTTGGAAGCACACATGTAATTTCCTGATAGTAATATCTCTGGTTTTCCTTTTTTGATTTTATTTTGAATTGCAGGATTCTTCTGCAGATCAGTGTAAGCAAGAGATCAAGTTGAACAAGGGTAAATTAATTGATACTGTTCACTTCTCACTGACGAGACAGATATTATTTAGCTATGTAGGCAAGAACTATAATGTCTGAAACAACACTGATCACTAGATGGGATTAAAAGTTGTTCTTTAAACAGCAGGGTTAAGCATTTGAACAAACCCTGAATATTAGATACATTGTAATGAGGGAAAGAATTAGACAGAGCAGGATATACAATACAGGCAAGAGTGCTGGGAAGCCTGACAGGTTGGAAAACAGAAGGACTGAACCATGCAAAAGTAACAGATAAAGAAAAGAAGTTTTGAAGGGGTAGAGAGAAGCATTTGCTTGTGCTAGACTAATTTTGAAGTAACCTTAAACTTTAAATTTTTTAACAGAAGTTCCGCGGACAGTTATCATTAGGAACAAGTAGATCATGTTAAAGATTAAGAGAAAAAATTGTTTGTCTTTTGTAGTGGGAGAGCATTCAGCACAGAACAAAAGCAGAAGACTCTGTCACATAGCTACTATAGACAGATACTCATTGCCATCAACATGTTCACTCTTGTACCTTTGTCTTTATATTTATTTGTCTACGCTTTTATTTGCACAGAGCTTTAAACGACACATTTATTGATAGAAAAAAACTTTAGAAAAGCCCCTCAGGTATTCATGTCTTTTGAGTAGGCCACAGCTGACTGCCTCAAGTGTTACATGGAGACATGTACTTTCCAACCCAGATTCCACTAGAAAGATTCACTGAGGAGTTATAGAATCATAGAATCATAGAATGTATTGGATTGGAAGGGACCTTTGGAGACCATCTAGTCCCACCCCCCTGCCTTGATCAGGGACATCTGTAACTAGATCACGTTGCTCAGAACTGCATCCAGCCTGACCTTGAACATCTCCAGGGATGGGTCCTCCACCACCTCTCTGGGAGACATGTTCCAGTGTTTCACCATCTTCACAGTAAAGAACATCTTCCTAACATCTAATCTAAACCTACTCTACTCCAGTTTAAAACCATTGCTCCTCGTCCTATTGCAACTTGCTTTTGTAAGGAGCCCTTCCCCAGCTTTTCTGCAGGCCCCCTTCAGGTACTGGAAGGCTACTATAAGGTCTTCCCAAAGCCTTCTCCTCTTCAGGCTGAACAATTCAAACTCTTTTAGCCTGTTTTTGTAGGAGAGATGCTCCAGCCCTTCAATCATTTTTCTGGGCTTACTCTGGACCTGCTCCAACAGGTCCACGTCCTTCTTGTGCTGAGGGCTCCAGAGCTGGACACAGTACTGCAGGTGAGGTCTCACCAGAGCAGAGTAGAGGGGCAGAATCACCTCTCTCAATCTGCTGGCTATGTGTCTTTTGATGCACCAGTAAGAAGAAGTTATCTTGTAAAGAGGATAAAGATGGCAAAATAAGGAGAATTCTGAGGGAAAAGGATAAATTTTTGATTACACTAGTAATTCTGAAGGTGTAATTCTGATTCAGACTACAAAGGAGAGTTATTATGCTTTATATACTCTATTTTATTCTTAGCTTTTAAAGAATAATCCCGGTTTACTGAAACATTCAACCAGTTCTCTAAAAAAGGGTGAGCAAGCTTAGCAGTGGTAGGCTCAAGTTCAGTGGCCCTGGCAAACCTGCTCAAGGGATGTCACTGCAATGTCTGGACTTAAACCAAGAGAACCACATAGTCTTGATTTCTTAAGATATCAGACTCACAATGAATCAAAAAATGTGATTTAGTTGTTTGCCTTACTCTGGGCTCTTTGTGGGACATGGACAAACAATCTACACCTACTTTTTTAAAGTATTTAAGCTCTCTACAGTTTTCAGTAAGAGCTAGGCACTTACACAAGAGATCACTGTCCTAACTTTGCATTATGGACCTCATTTTATCTGTGTCTAAATTTCTTATAAAAGCAGTGGGATAGAAGTGTCTAGCTGAAAATGTTCTCTGAATATTGCAAAGTACTACTGTCACAAGATCTGGATAAGCTTGGAAGACAAATAAAAGGACAATAACAGCTTTTGTTTCCTAAAATTGGTCAAAGACGGTCAAAGAAGCAGAAAAAGGTTTTTCCAAGCATCCCCACACATCCTTTTGATTCCTTAAATTCATCTTCACTCTCAATTCATGAGATCTGAGAAAATCCTGTTCTCTTGCCTCTGCACTGGGGAATGTACAAGTAGATCTGACTGTGAGAATACTCTTGTACTTAAAGGCATAGTGTCCTTTCCCTTCATAATGAGGATGACAAAACCAGGTATAGCAGGAGTCTTTGTACTGTTGGAAAAAATTAAGTCACTTCTATTAAAACAAATGAGGCAGTTGAGATTCTTTGATATATTCATAGTGCCTACATTCCACTGATGTCTTACTTCAGTCAATTAATCAGCCCTTTCCCGGAGCATGGTAATTGTTTATGCAATCCACTTTGATATGTTTTATAGCATTTTGTTTAATCCTCCCCAACTTTTCATCCCTGGCAAGAGCTTTATTGTAACATAAACCGTAATTGCGCAGTAAAGAAAATAGCCTTATGTTACGGTCTACAACTGCTTTATTGCCCTCATCCTAACATACATAACCTACACCCAAACAACTAAATATGGTGAGTGAGGCTGGGCAGCATGCTGCTTTAATAGCATGTAAACACAATGACTTCTTGACAAAGAACTTAACCTCTATCAGGAGACAGAGACAGAACTGTCATGGGGATTTTTATATTTCTCAGTCAATGACAGGAAAAGGAATATATTGACATTATAGCTGGTAGACATTTTTCTATACAAAAAAAGAAGAGCTTTCTTAAAGACAAAAACACAAAAAGGAAGAGAAAAGCCTTTTCCAATCTGATTCTTCTCCCTGAGAAGAACTTTTTTGGAAAATTTTCAGCATTCTAAAAAACCCCCGTCATTATAATGTTTAAATTAGAAATAATATGTTCATTAGATTCTTACGTTTTTATTTTAATGAAAAACAGAATTTATTATTGTGGTTTGACCCTGGCCAGCAGCCAGGTGCCCACACAGCTGCTCCCTCATCCCCCCTTCTCTGCTACACAGTGGGAGAAAATATTTTAAAGGGCTCAAGGTTGGAGATAAGGACAGGGAGATCACTTTCATTTACTGTCCCGGACAAAACAGACTCGATTTTGGGGAAATTAATTACATTTATTAAGAGAACAAATCAGAGAGGAATAGTGAGAAATAAGAAAAAGTGAGCAGATCTTAAAAGCAAAACACCTTCCCCCATCCATCTCTTCTTCCCAGGCTTATCAATCCCGGTTTCTCCACCTCCTCCCCTCGAGCGGCGCAGGGGGACAGGGAATGGGGGTTACGGTCAGTTCATCCAATGTTGGTTCCACCACTTCTTCACTCCGGAGGAGGACTCTTCACTCTTCCCCAGGGTCATTGTGGGGTCCCTCTCATGGGAGACAAGCTTCGCACATTCTTCTCCAGCGTGAGTCGTCCCACGAAGGGCAATTCATCACAAAATGCCCAATGTGAGACACCTCACGAAGGGCAGCCCACCCCTCGTGAGTCTGAGGTGCAGTCCTTCAGGGGAAACTGCTCCAGCGTGAGTCCCCCGCAGCGTCACAAAAGTCCTGCCAGCCAACCTGCTTCAGCGAGGGCATTCACTCTTCCACGGGCTACAGGTTCTGGCAGCGACCTTCTCCGATGCGGACTTCCCACGGGCTACAGCCCTCTTCGGGCATCCACCCACATGGCGTGGGGTCCTCTGCCCCACGGTGGACATCTACACCCCTCCTATGGGCTGCAGGGGGACAACCCACTTCACCATGGTCTTCACCATGCCCTGGGGGACTCTCTGCTCCAGCACCTGGAGCTCATCCTCCCCTCCTCCTTCTTCACTGACCTTGGTGTGTCCACATGTTCTCACTCCTCCTTCTCTGTGCCAGCTGTTGTGGCGCAGTCGTTTTTCCCCGTTCTTAAACATGTTTTCAAAGAGACGTTCCTCTCCTATCACTCTACTGATAGGCTCAGCCTTGGCCAGTGGTGGGTCCCTCTTTGGAGCTGGCTGGCATTGGCTCTAACAAAATCAGGAAGCTTCTAGCAGCTTCTTGCAGAAGCCATCCTGCAGCTCCCCCTCCGCTGCCAAAATCCGGCCAGGCCAACCCAATACAGTTATATACAAATGAAAATTTCTAAAAATACAGACAGAGTATAAGACATAGCTGAAACATCTTTTGCTAATATATTCCACTGGTAATGCAAAGTAAAAGAAGTGAATCAGCCAATTAAACTTCTTTCAACTTTTCTTTAGGTCAGAAATGCATCAGGATCAACCAAATCCTCTGACCCATTGTCACTCTGAGTCTTTTTTTCAGAAAAAAATAACAATATGTCTAATCAAAAACTTCTGTCCAACACAACCACAACACATCTTTCCATGTCCCTAACAGTTGCCAGCCAACAGTGAGGTGGAGAATCCCTAACATTTGTAATATTCTCCTTTTAGAAGGAGACTTACAGTATTTGCAGATTCACATCTGCCTTTGGAATTCTACAAACAGTAGTTGTACTCCTCTGTCTAACTTGTGTGGCCTTAAAACATGGGCTGTAGAGATCTCTCTTTGCTCCCTTTTCCTTTGCCATCTCATTGACAGTTTGTCCCTGCACTCACCAGCATGAGTTTTAACCAAATCTTTGCTTTTTCTCACCAGCCTTGCTTGTCGGGTAAGAAGGGAAAACGGCACAGACTAATGATATGTCTCTGCTGACCTTGTGCTGGTTACAGAAAAAAGTCTTTTCTATTCTCAAAGTATGTTGAGCAAGAGCATGATGGTCGATCTGTGACAAAGCAGGAAGAGTCTTTCTGGAAAGAAGAAATGATAAGACACACATCGACACTGCTGCTACTCATTGCTTGCCAAACATTGAGCACATTCATCTGCCTTCCTTTACAGGAGAGCAGGTTAGGGAAAGTAGTTTGTTGTCTGCCGGAGCTTGAGTGTCTGCAGACAGTGACTGCAACCTTTGCTGGCAGCACATGGGTAAATGCGCCTCAGCCTTTGAGACAAGGAAAGCAACTGCTGTGACAAATCAAATTCCATTTCTTCAGTGAGTAGAGATGGAAAGAAGCCACAGTCCTGAACCTAGCAAAATAAAATGTCAAGATTAAGATATAAATACTGGAGACAAACCAACTCACCCATCCAATTCTATCTCTGAATGAGATCACTACCTTGCAAGTTCATCTGTGTCTCAAAATCTCCTACCTTACTACAGCTCTGTTCTGATCAATTCAGAGGTGCTGCCATAACCCCTGTGCTACCTCACTCTGACTGTGGTAAAGAAGGTACCGGGCTATGCATTGTATCTTATAGTATAAGCCTCCATCACCATTTCATGTTAAAGCAAACACCTTTGTTCAAGCCATAAGTGTTGAAAACCTGTAAGTTGAACCCCAACTGTCAAGAAATAAACTTTCATCATAAAACTCAGTCTCTTCCCTCCCTCCCCTTGCTGCTCTAACACTTGCAAAAAATCTGAGCCTGTGGAGGTATTCTCTAGGATTTATGAATAGGATTTTCAGGCAAATTAATCTACGTCAGCAAGTTTGATTTTGTTTAGACTTCTCCTCTCACTCCCAAAGAACAGATGAGCTATTTCCTCCTCAGCACTTGGCCACAGAGCTTGATGATATATGGTATCAATAATTCTATTCTTTACCCTAATGCTGCATATATTTGCTACGATTTTTTTTGCTTATGGATTTTTAAAATATTGTTTTCTTTTTCTTTCTTTAGGTTAGAGATGTGTTATATATTACATTTGGATCATTTCCAGTCTCACTGTTGTGTGCCATACTAAGTACTACAATGATTCTTAATTGGCAGTAAATAGAAAAAAAGCAGTCATCCTTGGAAAGCAGCTGTTGTATGAATATACGGTATAACAGTAGTGTGGAGGTTATGGTTGGAAGGTTTCAGGTCACGGCTAGATTAAATGAAGAACTTTGACATGTTACACTAATAATAACTCCATTCTAAATTTGAGGGATGGGCAGGAGCATCAGACAGACAGTTTCATTCTCAGACAGAAATGAGACTGTTCTGTTTTATGAGCTGAACTTTTTTGCCTTTCATCTTTCACTGTGCTAATTGGATAAATTTTGATGATTTGAGAGTGGACTGTTGTACTGAATTTGTAGCATTTCATACTGTGCATTGTTTTAGATACCACCAAGAGGAGCAGAACAATGGGACACGGATGTTAAATATAATTTGTAGTGTTTTGTGTAGGAGGAGTTTGGTCTCTTCTTCCGTAGGGGATGCTCTCACTTCATTGTTAACATGATATGAGAAGGCTACCATTTTTCAAAGACAGGAAATAAATGTAATTTACTTGGTAATTTCTTTTTCTTATCACTAGGCAGAACACAAGTTATCTCCAAATTCAATTTGTTTGAATAATACTGTTAAAAGAGACAGAGAGAAAAGTATTCACCTTTTATATATGGCTGCAAATAGGTTGTGTGCTCCTTTAATTCTCAAACAGAGAAAACCTGGAGAGCTTTTTTGAGCGAGCAATTGCAACCAGGTGGATGCAAATTCATTGCCCAACAACAAATTAATTTACTTAGGTATGATACATCTTCTTCCTCTTCCCATTATGGTAATTGAATATTCATCACATAACAAGTGCAGTTAATTAGCAGATTACTCGTTTGCTGGACAAATAATGAACATCTTATTCTGAACAAAGAAGAGGCATAGGAAAGCCAGAGGGAGAAAAAAGAAAACATACATTTTTATAAGGCTATTATTTAAATTAGTCTCCTTTTAAATAAGAAGAGGAAAAGGAATCACTGAAAATATGCAATTAACTTTTTATATTATTATTTAATGATAACTATGCTGTATCCAGCGACAGCATAGCTCAGGCTTCGTACAGCATAGGGGGACTGCTTGCCACCATGATGTCACAGAAATTGGTGCTAAACCTCCCAAAATATCAATGGGGCTGGATTTCACTCCTGATATTTCAGAAAGAACAGAGTATTACCACCACCTTAAAACAAACAGTAAACCTTTGTGATATATCAAAATTGATAGTTTCATATTTACTTTAATTATGCTGTTGCTTCCTGAAGCTTTTCTTCTCTGCTTGCCTGTCAGCATCATTCTTTTGTCTTTTGTCTTGTGTTTAGACTATAGAACTCTAGAAAAAGACATTTTTTTTTTCCCCACTTGTGCACAGTGCAGTCCTTAGCCATAATTCAGGCTTTTACACAGTACATTCTTGCTATCACTAGCCACAAATAAATGTTTTTTGGGTATAAATTGGCATGGCTCCACTAAGGGGAATGGAGCCAAGCAAATTACCGTGATAAAGAATGATCCTCAATATAGAAGTTTGCTTAATTAAACTTGTTTGGTGTTTTTTTTTTGGTTTGTTTGGGTTTGGTTGGTTGGTTGGTTTGTTTGTTTGTTTGCTTTGGGTTTTTTTACAGGTACTGTAAATTAATTCTGGTTTCCGGCGGAGGTGTCTGCTATCCAGAAATTTAAATGCAGAAGAGGCAAGATGAATCTCTGATATAATTCTGTTAATATCAGTGATCTTGTGACAGATTTAATTGCATCCAGCAACTTTAAGCTGTGCCAAGTATAAATTCTCATTGAAAAACTCAGTGGTGAGAGGAATCAATTCAGTTCTAGATGAAGTTAGAGCTGTATTGTGTGCAGCTGCAGGGCACACACCATTTGTGGGAGGTTTTTTCACGTCGTGATAGGTCATCATTAAACTACAACCGGCTAGCAACTGTCAGAATGGTTCTGATACTGACTGAATTTCACATATTCATGACTGCGCCAAAGCAAAGATACCAGACCAAAAAATCATGTACTTGAAAGGAAATGTTGACATATTGAAGGACTGAAACAGAGAGCAAGGAAGAAGGGAGCATAGATGGAAGGGGACAAAAGAGAAAGCAAATAAAGTAAAACTTTCAGGTGAGTGGATACAGAACCCCAGGGCAGCGGAAGAAGAGAGGAAGTGGCAACTGCTTTATCTTAATAAATACCCATTTCCAATTACACTGGCCCAAGAAGTTCCTGCTGTCCAACAAACAAGAGTTAATTTTATTGAGTGACTGGAAATAATTGTATTGGCCCCTGAATTTATATTTAGTATAGCTGAATGATCATATATTAGTATCTCATAATTCGCTCAGTAAAAAATTGATAATGTTTTAGAGGTCTGCTAAGATTTGTACTAAGTTTATAGAATCAGAACAGAGAGACATCACATCTTTAAATGTTTGTGGGCTTTTAGTGCCAGTGCAAGAGGATTCTGACAAGTACTCTGATATCACTGCTGCAGTTAAATATAGTGTTTTCTAGGTTAAGTTATGGCATATATCAATTGCTGTGACTTTTAGTGACTGGTTCCTCTTGTAACTTCTCTTGCTGTAGGCTGAGCAAGGTCAGTCCACTGTTTGGTTTATGTGGATGGATAACTGCTACTGGTGAAGAGAATTCTTAATCTCAGCTTAGTCAAGAACTGATCCATGAGACTCTCACATACAGACAATCCATATTCCAAGGTAAGTATAATTCGTTTTATCCCACTGAAATCCTAATATAGAAATGATTTTGCAGTTACAAAGGTTCACAGTTATTGCTTATGTCAGAGACAAAATCAAATGAAAGTCATCAACAGAAATATCTGTGCTTAAAAGTGAAACTCTGTTTAAATAGGATAATCACCTCCCTTAAAATTAATGTTATTGAAAGGTAAGTGCCAGGTAAGTCACAGAAACTTTTAGACTCTGATACATAGCTCTGATTTTAAAAATACATATATTTTTAAAGTATTTTTTTAAAAAAAACAAACAAAAATTCCAAACCAGTGATCTTTATCTAACCTCCCTTTCCTTCTGTTCTTCAAAACCACTTAATGAGATAATGCGCAATTGTATTGAATGGGAAAATATTGTTTGGGTGTTAGTAATATGGAGTAGTAAAAGAATTGCTTTATTCTCAAGAGATTTGAATATTTTTCTCCAGTAAAAAATAATTAATCCATAAATCAGAAAAATGTTCATTTGTTTACCTGTTGCATATTCAGTTAATCTGGAATGAATGGAAGTTTATCCTGGCAAGTGAGAGAGCACAGGAGGGAAAATACACCTTGGAACAAAATTATATTGCTAGACATTTGTGCTATGCAACAAGAGGTATGGATTAGTCTTACCATTTTATTTAAAACACTATTTTAACTCCAAGGGCAGATACTGGGTATAGTATGTCAGAACATGCTTAACCTAAAGGATGATATATGGAAGAACAGGTTGAAAACTGTCCTTAGGACATTCCTTTTTGAGATAATAGCAGTGAGCTTCATCATGCTAGACTTGCGCTCTTCATCTCTAGCAGTGCTTTTGGCTAGATCAGGACATTACCAGTTATGTCCTGGCATGCCACATGCTGGAGTTGGAATAATCAAATTACAAATGGCTTACAGAGGGCAACAGGCAGTGATAGTGAATGGGTTCATTAGCACTATAAACACGGTGTATATAGGCAACCTTCACTGAAGAAGTCCCTGAACTGATGAATGCTGCTCACTGGCACATTGCATAATGGAATGAACCATTTTGCATTGGCATTATTTCCAAAAGCAGCTGCTTTGAGCCCCAGCCAGAGATAGGCTAGAAGGCATTTGCTTGTTCCTGCCTAGATCAGCAGGGGTTTGCCACTAGTACTGTACTATAATATTAATTAGTGAATCACTCAAAGGGAACTGTTAACAGCTTACTTCAAACTTGTGTCAAGTGGACATGCCCAAGCCTTCCCTTAGCATGCTGTGTTATCCCACCAAGAGGGTCACCATCCATACCAAAGAAGGATTGCAGAAAGTTTCTTTCAGAATCATAAAGTGGAGACAGGTTACAGCCAGAAACTAAATGCCACTAAATACATAAACCAGAAATAATTCTCAGATTAATGCTTTACTTTCACCTGTAATCTACCGCTCATCTTGGCAAACTCCATATGTTTCAGGATGTCGTCAATATCCTACACCTATCTTCATCCAGAAGGTAACTGTCCTAGCTGGAGCCAAGTCTTGCTGCCCATTTTCACATGCGGTTCCTTTACAGAAGACTAAGCTTAAATGGTTAGCTCTGTTTCAGAAAACAAAATTTCCTGGATTTTTGGGATATAAAAGAATAAAACAAACCAGGCAAGTGCACATGTTATTACACCAACTACCTTAACAGTTCAACAGCCTTGGGAGAATGGGAGTCATCCAAAATACAAAATACACAGGTTCAAGTCCCAGCTGAAGAACAGGAGCTTGAGACTGACTCACATGGAAGAAAGCTGGTTTACTCTCTGTGGGACTGTGGGTATTCCTCAAGATCAGTCCAGAAATACCTTTCTATTTTTAAGAATCTTTTCCAATAGAAAGTACTGCGATTACAACATTCCTGGTCACTCCTTACGCTTTTAGTGTGTGACTATGATTTGATAGTGTCACCTTCTGCTTGTTTTCCACATGGGTTTGCAAGGAGCAGCAAAGCATAGTAGGGACTAAGCGCAGCTGCAGAAGGGAAAGGTGGAGTCAGTTCAGGGATAGAAGGGTTAAAAATGTAGTGGAACAGTTTTCCCGAAGTGGTAACAACTACCTTAAGCAGGTGAATGGAATTAGTGGTCTTGCCTGGTGCCCTCTAAGGGGGAAAAAATCTATCAAAGCTAAAGCCTGAGGGAAAGACTTAATGATAAGGGGTTACCATGAAAATATGTGATTCGTATCTTCTTATCTGTTGAAACTCATACACATGTGGGTTATAGTTTACATGAACTCTTGCCATTTTCTCAAAGTCTCAATTATTGCAGAGTCATTTCAGAGGCTGCAACACTGGTTAATTGCAATCAGATGTGCTATGTGAAACTCTTGCCCGTTCAGCTAGGTGAAAATCTGGGAATGCAGCACATCCTTTAGATGAAAAGAACACTGGCACACAGTGAAATATGTGAGCGTTGCAGCAGCTCAAGTATTTAGAGCAGAGTGCAACATGTGAAATTCAAAGTGAAATGTTTAGTACCTCAGGATCCAGTATACAGACCACATGAACATGAATATCAAAGATTCTGCTCAGCACCATCACTTACATATGTCTGGGAAAATTAACTGTTAGACAGGGAATTCTAGACTGGGAGAGAGGCAGCAAAAATATATGATACAGAGGGAACAGCAGCAGATATCCTGGAAAGCTAAAAACGAAAGAGGCCTGGGTTTAAAAACAGCACCCTCCACACCATCAAGGGAAAAAACTTAACTCCCTTCTGTCTAATATTTCAGTTATTTTACTAATGCGTGTTACTCTCTGAAGTGTTATTTGTAGGATGTGAAAAGTTCAAGGGCATTTCCTGTGCCAGGGATTGTGTTTGTTTTCCAAACAACAAACTAAGTTAATAAACAGAGATGACTTACAAAGAATTGATTGTTTCAAATGCAAGCCGCATAGCACAGATGATCGGCCTGTCCTCTATTAATCTTGCTATACTTCATATATCTGAATCTATTATTTGTATAGTGTTTATTCTCTAATAAGATAAAATCAAAACCTGTATCCCCAAGAGCTCAGGAAGGTCACCAGGGTGAATTAATCCAGGTAAAAGGAAATTGTGATCAATTCCGATCTGCATATTAATTGATGGCTCATTCAAGAAAGTGTTAAAAAGCAATTTCCAATCAGACAGAATGAATTAACTCAGTGGAAGTGCTCCTATGATAGATACATAGCTCTCTAGGTTGGAAAGAAAAATATTAAAAGTCAAATCAACAAATATACTACCACAGAAGAAAAAAGAAAACCACATGTATGGTCTTCAAAGGGATACTGGTCTGAGCAAATGCACATGCATTTCCACCATCATCTCAAAGAAGGTTGTTCCAAAGAAAAGAGGACTTGGAATAAGGATGGATAAGTCTTGAAGAATGCTACCTTGAAGGAATAAATAAACAGCATAAAATTCACACAGATAAAATCTGCTGGGCTACAGAAGTTGCATTTTAACCAAGCAAGCTTCTATGCTCTTCGGTGCAGAAGAGGACTACATTTTTACTTGGACAGTTTAATGTTATTTTCCATTAAATAAAAAGACCCCCAAACCCCCCAAAATTTTCTGTCCTGGTCTGTATCAAACATAATGAAATTCAGGATTTAAGCATCAGCATTTTCCAGTGTACTATGGGTTCCAGGTCAATGAGTTGACTGCTCCATCAGCCTTCCATTTCAAAAGCTTAGAATTCACGTTGTGCCCAGGGACTGCCAGTATCAGGTGGTTCAAGATCAAGAATGGTATGTGTGTATGTGTGCACGTGCATGTGTCTAGTAAGACAAACACCCCCTCTAATACATATCCTGGATAATGCTATGCTTGCTCTCTGCTTCATACTGAATGAGTTTCAGCTGAAGATTTTATGTAGCAGCAACTGTGGAGCATGAAGGAATTCATAACAACTTCAAGGATATTTGGGTCCACTTACACAGCAACAGGCAGAAAGCATCAAGGGCTTCTCTCACAACAGTCTGCTTGGGGAGCAGGACATTGGCTGTTTCACCAGCATATATTTGTGGGTCAGTTTGAGAAATAGCTCCAGGGAAAATCAATCACCTTATATAAAAATTGGAATAAAAATGGCCACTTGGGGCAATATGCTGTACATCTCTGGCAGCAACCAGTAGCAAATCATAGGCAGACAGTGTAGGGAATATGCGTAGTCTTTGACCTTTCAGCAATTCATGTTTTCAGGACTTGCTGGACTACCTAGGGATTCTCTCTCATCATTGTGTTTGAGAAGATGTTGATCAGTTTACTAACTATACACCGTAAAATTGTCTAGTAACTTTTTGAACTAATTTACATTTTTTTTCTTCTACAGTGCCATCGATCAACCAATTCTGAGTGAAGCTATGCTTTCGAGGAAAAACACTTTGTTTTAAAACTGCTGGATAATTTCAATGGGTGACCATTATTTCCGCCATATTATTTTACGTTGGGCTTTTCACTAATTCTTTTTAATTTCTAACATTTTATGTGTTTTTCTGATTGCTTCTGGTGTTGAAGTTGTTGAACATCATAGAAAAATAGTGATGATGACTACTTAATCACTTCCTTAGGTGGTTGTAGTTTAGCTAGAGACCACCATGGTAGAGAGTGTAAAGGATTATTTTTTTTAATCTGTCATTCTCACAAGTCATTTTATCACTCAGTCATTACTGAGATCTGCCTGAACTTTTCAGTCATCTTTAACTTGAGCAATTGCAAATAATTGTATATGGGCTTCAAACTCTGACAGTTCCCTATGTTTTTTTACAGACTTGTTTATGATAAGGTGGGATAGCCCAAGTCCTCACACAGGTACTTTAAAGACCTCTCTTAATTGTGAAATTGACTGTAATTCCTGATTTTTCTGTATCCTATATTGTTTTAATACCTTGTAAATTTATCAAATAGTGTGAAAGACTTCAAAAGCTTTTGAAAGCTATGACTACTAAAGCAACAGGATCACCATAACCCACAGTCTCATTGACACCTCCAAAGAAATCTAATGGGTTTTTTTTAAAAAAAAAATTTCTTTTTTTTTTTGAGGGATGACTTTCGTTTACAGGAAATACATTGATTGTTCCCTGGTATATTGTGCTTAACTGTGAATGGTTTGTAATACAAGTTTTATAATTTTAACACAATTAAATAAAAACTTGTGTTTCCCAGTAACTCTAAATTCCCTTTGTAAGCATCAGCATCACATTTTCCCTCTCTTACTCTTCTCCTGCTCTGATCTTGAAGTCATATTGCAACATACATCGTGCTGAAAGATATGCAGCAGTTCAATCATGAAACCTGTAAGTCGGAGCCATAGGAACAGAACAGGGTTTAAAACAATAGGGTGGCAGGGATATCTGTAAGAAGCAGGGTAGAATTAAGTATATGTAGATTTTTCCAGCAAGAACCTGAGCAAGGTGGGAAGATGTGAGGGAGACTCTAATCGGAGATGCAAACATCAATGTGAATGACTTGGTGTGAAAATATAGTTAATAGTAGCTATGTTGGAAAGATCAAACACTTACTATATCACAAAGAAAGATTACAGTCACTTAAATGACAATATCAGAAAGTTTTCTTTGAGAGTACTAACAATACTGTCAAAACATCCCTGTAGGATAGACATCCTTTTATCTTAATAAAATATTTATTAAATATTTTAACCAGCTTTCTTGTAGTCATTTCTCAGCTTCATTCGAACATTGCCACGTGACCAAATATTTAATGGCTAAGCAAGGAAGAAATAGGTGTGAGGTAAGGAAGAATAAAGTTAACTTACCACAAGCAGTAATAGTCTCAGGACTTTGAAGAGAGGGTGAGACCACTGGTGGCACAAGGGACTCCATGGGCAGCTAATTGAAGGATGCTAAGCAATTGTCTAACATTAGTATTCTGACTGCTCAAGTTGAATAGAAAAGAGACATTCAGACTACTACCTTCAAATCTCTGAGTCCATAGCATTTAATCATGTAAACATTTAATAATTTTCCTTGGAAGAAAAGAAGTAGTTTTTCAGATATTGAAATAAATGAGGTAAAGCACATTTTTGAGCAGTCTGCTTCCCATCTGAAGTCTGCTTTAGGCTACACCTTATTTTTTTATTTATTTTTTAAAATAAACAAACACAGAATCACAAAATTTCAGGGGTTGGAAGGGACCTTGAAAGATCATCTAGTCCAACTCCCATGCCAGAACAGGATCACCTACAGTAGGTCACGCAGGAATG